>NC_090646.1:156955237-157255237 GCF_040937935.1 Hyperolius riggenbachi
CAACAGCATGGTGATTGACATCGTCATATAACTTGCAATCAATACATCTTTCCCCATCTATGGGATGCTTAGTGCACGCTGTGATACTATGCCTGAGATCTTACCTTCATGGGTGTACCCATATCGCTCCCAGTGTCATAACTTGCCAATTAGCTGTAACTTTTAAATTCCAATGCCATCCCCCCTGGAACATATTGTGTAGACTGGCGCAATAAAGCATGTGCATTATACTATGATGTGCAGGTTGTTCATAGAACGTTGCAGCACCCAGGCCTTACACAAGTTACTGCACTGAAAGCTAAAGATTTTAAATAAAAACAAGGAAAATAACCACAACTATCATAATGATGAGGAGGTATGATTCAATAAACAAGGAGCTTAAAGGACTACTGTAGGGGGGTAGGGAGAAGAAGAGTTGAACTTACCTGGGGCATCTAACGGTCCCCCACAGACGTCCTGTGCCTGCGCAGCCACTCACCGGTGCTCCGGTCCCCGTCTCCGATTCACTTCCATAATTTCCGACTTTAAAGTCGGAAAACCGCTGAGCCTGCACGGCCGTGTCCTCGCTCCTGCTGACGTCACCAGGAGCGTACTGCGCAGGCGCAGACCATACTGGACCTGTGCAGTGCACTCCCAGAGACGTCAGCGGTAGCGAGGAAGCGGCCGCGCAGGCGCAGTGGTTTTCCGACTTTAAGGTCGGAAATTCCGGAAGTGAGCCGGAGGCGGGGACCGGAGCATCGGTGAGCGGCTGCGCGGGCACTGGACATCTGTGGGGGACCATTAGAAGCCCCAGGTAAGTTCAACTCTTTTTCCCCCTAGGACAGTAGTCCTTTAACTTTACAGTCATACAAGGGCAAACTAGACAAAGTCCAAGGGGAGCCACCAAGTAAAAATACTTTAGCAAACAACCAGATCTATATGCGCTCATATGTAAAATATGTATAAGATGGCTTAAGGGAGTATGTAAAAGGGAACCTTCTCTAATAACATTATTAAAGGGGAAACACTTCATCTATTAAGGGGGGTCTCCTTGTATTAAAATATGCAAATAATTTGCACAATATATGTACTGGAGAAGCAAGAAAAAAGAAGGCGATATGTAGGATCCTACCCAACCCCCCAAAAAGGTTTTTAACTCATGCAGTACTGGAAAACAGTAAGAGACTTCTCATCATTTCTTACGAAGGATATTACTATATGTGTAAATGTTTATCACATCATAGCCCATATGCAATTAACCTTTTCTTCTGAGTTTTCTCCTAAGAGATAATTTTTCATCTTCTATTTAGAGCAACTTTTCAGCACATTGTAACTGAAAAAGTACTAAAAAGTAAGAGAAAAAAGTAGTATCAAAACTATGTAAAAAAATGTTTTGATTGCTGGTGATTTAAAAGGCATTTTATTGACAAGTTTGAAAATATCACCTGGGAGAAAAGTTAGGAGAAAAGGTGAATTGCATATGGGCCCATGTCACCTATCACTTTAGGTACGTTTTTAACACTGTGCCAGGAAGCTGAGCCTACTAGTGTGGCATCTGCTCACTGAAATATACTAGTGCACATGGTTCTCAACCACTTGCCGACCGCACGCTTATACCGTGCGTCGGCAAAGTGGCAGCTGCAGGACCAGCGACGCAGTACTGCGTCGCCAGCTGCAGGCTGATTATTTAGGAAGCTCGCGCGAGCGGCTGCTTCCTGTCAAATCACGGCGGGGGGCTCCGTGAATAGCCTGCGGGCCGCCGATGGCGGCTCACAGGCTAAATGTAAACACAAGCGGAAATAATCCGCTTTGTTTACATTGTACGGCGCTGCTGCGCAGCAGCGCCGTAAGGCAGATCGGCGATCCCCGGCCAATCAGCGGCCGGGGATCGCCGCCATGTGACAGAGGACGTCCTGTCACTGGCTGCACAGGACGGATAGCGTCCTGTGCAGTCCGGATCACTGGGGGGACAGGTAGGAGAGGGAGGGGGAGGGAATGTCGCCGCGGAGGGGGGCTTTGAGGTGCCCCCCCCCGCAACATGCCACCAGCAGGAGCGATCAGACCCCCCCTGCACATCATCCCCATAGGGGGGAAAAAAGGGGGGCGATCTGATCGCTCTGCGTACCCTCTGATCTGTGCTGGGGGCTGCAGAGCCCACCCAGCACAGATCCCATCAAACAGCGCTGGTCCTTAAGGGGGGGTAAAGGGTGGGTCCTCAAGTGGTTAAAATTGTGTGATTACATTATAAGGGCCCTTTTCCACTAGCGGCGTTTGCGATGCTGAATCGGAAAATCACAAACCGCTAGTGATTTTTTAAATCGCTACGGTTTGCTAAATAAAATAGGAATTGCGGTAGGTTATTTCCACTACCGCGATTCGTTTTTGCCTCAAACGCGATCGCGCTGCGGAGCGATATTTGCCACGATTTTGCTATACACACTACAGCATAGCAAAATCGTGAACGCAATCGCCGGAACTTTCCTGCATTTTGCGATTCAGCAATCTCTAGCGTTCGGCGTGAACGCTAGGGATTGCAAGTGGAAAAGGGCCCTAAGGGAATTCTAATATCATCTAGATTGTGTCCTATTGTCCGTTGGTAAACTCTTCCTTCTCTGATTGGGTAAGCCTCCTTCTGAAAGGTTATTCATCAATTTGTCCTTATTACTGGTCCTCAGTAGCTGTACTCTCATCCTCAGCAGGTAGTTTTAGCACCAATTTCTGATTACAGCTGTTGGCCTTCTATGTCGGTACCTCATCAGTGAATCTGTCTTGCATTTGCTGTTTTGGGGCCTTTATTAGTGTTCTACATTGTCGCCACTAGTAAATTTACCCATTCACCAATTAGGAAATGTATATTGTCACTCTCTCATCATCACTGATGTCACCACATTGGTCACTCCTTTATATAATTTAAAAATGTAAATATTGATGTTTCAGAGAATTGTTATTCTAATTCTGAAGAAGCAAAGTTAGCTCTTATGCTTTTAATGTATTTGTCTAATCAAAATAAATATTCAATATTTATCCTGTGGAGGGATTATTGTTCTCAATGAACTCTTACCATTAGATGGTGATCCAGGATCCAGGACATCTACCAGTCACCACACAGGTGACTCAGTTGACACTTGGGTGAAGCCCACCACTGTGACATCTACAAACAGAGGTTTTATTCAATGCCCTTCTTCTCCTAGGTTTTCTCCAAGGTGATATTTCATACCTTATTAATAAAATGCATTTTAAGGCACCATCAAACAACAAAATACCCAAGACAATTTTGACAGTATTTTTTCACCTAATTTTTTGTACTTCCTCAATTGCAGAGGGGTGAAAAGTTTTAAATGGAAGATGGAGAATTATGTCGAAAGAGAAAACTTTGGAGAAAAAATGAATTGACTAAGGGCTTAGGAGACTATTTTCTTCCTCATCCTCCTTTCTACCACTAGTACAATTAACTCCTTTAGTTCAGTTGAGGTGAAGGAGATATCCAGATTTTTATATGCACAGATCAATCATTTACTCCTATTCCTAGGTGGGATATATGTCTGATCTTTTAAACGTCTGGTAAAGAAGATTACAACTTCACAGAGATCTTCCTTAAAATGTAATACATTGCTGCAGAAGATCTGTAAAGCAATGTAAATTAATAACCACACTTTTTGCATTTTGAAACTTAATGCTGCATCGCTTAAACAAAAGCTCTGCTTTATTTGATATTGTCATTTTATCTTTGCTTCTAATCCACTCCGAGAACTCAATAAAATATTTTGCCTGGCAGCTGTTCTGTGTAAGAGGAGAATGCCTGTTCTCCCGAGAGTGACTGTCCTCTGCTTATTAGATTAGGAGCTCAATATAATAACAGGGCACAAATAATAAATGGAAGATCAGCTGCATTTCATGTGATATTTATAAAGATTAAAGGCAGCAAAGTTTCTTTCTGGGCCTTTTAGAGCCTTATGAATTAAAAGGACAGACACCATATTTTTAAGTCCATGTACAGCACTAAGAAATCTATATAAAATAGTGGCTGACATGGCTGTAGGGCGAAGCTTAGTCATTTTTCACAACTGCCTTCTCTACTGACATGTCAGGTACTGACAGCATTATAGGAACACAACAATAATACTTTTACTGCACTGGAGAACTCACGTTCAGAAGTCAGCTAAAAAAATAATAAAAAAGTTAGAGTAATGGCAGACTCGGGGAGCAATATGATAAAAACACTGTAAGTCAAATTGAAAATGGCATTCAGCGCAGTATGACTACTTTATCTTGCCATTACACAGAGGAAGCAGGAAGAAAGCACTAAGGAAATGTCTACACTAGGATTAATACAATTTAACTGCATTCCAAAGGCATTAAGAAGATGCACAGGAAACAACATTGACCTACATGTCTGGGGTAATAGCCCTTATTATTAATCGTATGCTATGTACAGACGTCAGATTTTCATTGTTAAAGAAAACCTGAACTGAAAACTAAAAGTCAAAATAAACATACACAAGTCATACTTCCCTCCCGTGTAGTCTACTCATCAATCTCTTTCTCCTCTCTCGCGTCCTGTTTGTCCACTGTGATCAAGAGAATTATCTGTCCTCCATTTTGAAAATGGCCATTACCCCATAACAGCTTCCTGGTCAGCACACTGTTAAACTGTAACATCGCCCACTTGAGCCATAGGGAAACATGGACAGTAACAGGCACATCAGTTGTCCACTAAGGTATAACTGACAGCAACTGATATATTTCAGTTCTGACAAAATGTCGTCAGAACTGGAAGGGATCAATGTCAGAAGAAAATGGTGAGCTTCTGAGAGGAACCGATGGTAAGGTAACTATGTAATGTTCGTTTGAAGTTACCTCATGTGTTTATTTGAAATAATTTTACTCAGTTCAGGTTCCATTTAAAGTGGCTATACACTTATTGATTTTCTCATTAAACGCCCTGCAGATTCAATCACTCTGACTGAATCTGCCAGAAATCTATTGCCCCAATATGTCCGATCATATGATTTTGAAGTAAAATCCAGGGGCACAGCTAGGCCTGGGTGAACCAAGGGCTGCTTGGGGCCTCACCCATAGCAGGGACCTCCCATGCTTCCAGGCTGACCTGGTAAATGATTTTAAATTAAAAACAGCATCATTTTTTTAAGAAACAGGGATGTACATGGTTTATAGTTGAAATTATTTATGATTCTGACAGTTTCTGATTTTGGTGTTTTATGGAAGGTCTTCAAAGGATCTTCACTGGAAGAGGCCAATGTACGCAGCACGGTTTATAACTTACATATATTTGATGTGCCTTCACTTCATGCATAATAACTAGCTACATTTAAAACAAGTAAAGAAGACATAAAGATAAAATATGAGTAATTACTGTAAATATGGCTGAGAAAATGCAAACTGTTACAAGTAGAAAAATGGCCTTTTGAAGGGAATGTGAAGTGAAAATAAACTTATGATATTGTACTGTATGTGTAGTACAGCTACAAAATAAAACATTAGTAGCAGAGATAGGAGTCTCATATTGATTCCAGTACAGCAAAGGCCTGAGCCCACTGACGCAGTCACGCAGTCGTGTCCGCTTTTCAGTTACACATCAATGTTACAGATGCTGAAAAGCGGACAGAAGCGGATACAACTGCGTTAGTGAGTTCAGGCCCTAAAGAAACTTCAGTTATCTATGCAAAAGAGCTTCTCTGAGCTTCTCAACCCAACTTGTGCCCGAAGACAGTGCTATAATCTGATGCAATTATACAGCAAAGAAACAGTGAAAGATAACTTCCGATAAGCTTTTACTGCAGGGAAGTTGAAAGGGTCATTAGCTCTGCTCTGTTTCATAGTTTAAAATACAAAATGTAGTTTGCAAAGTTCAAATATCAGCGAATAATGCAATGCCGTAAAAAAGCATCTATATACCATATATACTCGAATACAAGTCAACCTTGTGTATAAGTTGACTCCAATATTCAACCCTCTTAAGCTGGATTTTTTTATTGACTCAAGTATAAGTCTACCCAGCAAAGTTAATGGCTGCACTTGGGGCTCAGGAGGGGTTAATGACTGCACTGCATACAGTATTGCAGCCATTAACCCCACCATCCCTTAAAGGGATACTGTAGGGGGGGTCGGGGGAAAATGAGTTGAACTTACCCGGGGCTTCTAATGGTCCCCCGCAGACATCCTGTGCCCACGCAGCCATTCACCGATGCGCCGGCCCCGCCTCCGGTTCACTTCTGGAATTTCAGACTTTAAAGTCTGAAAACCACTGTGCCTGTGTTGCCATGTCCTCAATCCCGCTGATGTCACCAGGAGCTTACTGCACAGACACAGACCATACTGGGCCTGCGCAGTATGCTCCTGTTGACATCAGCGGGATCGAGGACACGGCAATGCAGGCGCAGTGGTTTTCAGACTTTAAAGTCTGAAATTCCAGAAGTGAATCGGAGGTGGGGCCGGAGCATTGGGGAATGGCTGCGCAGGGGCAGGATGTCTGCGGGGGACCATTAGAAGCCCTGGGTAAGTTCAACTCATTTTCCCCTGACCCCCGTACAGTATCCCTTTAAAGGACCACTATTGTGAAAAAAGTAGACAGAATTTTAACAAAACAAAGAAAACCCTTAGAATCCCCCATAAGAAGATGGACTGGCCCAAAATCTGTCGGTTCTGTCAGATCTTAACTGCCTACTTTTTTCGCAATAGTGGTCCTTTAAGGGCAGCCAATACCTCCTCAAGGCCCCCAAGTGCTGCAATTATTCACTCCCTTGTATGCAGCCCAGTATTTTCCCCCTGCCCCTTTCCTTGTTAATTGTGGCCAGGACTTTCAGACATGTGTTTTCTTGGCACTTCCTTTCCTCAAAGTATCACTTATCACTGGGTAAATTGCTGCAAATTGGAAAGTCACTATTAGCACACACATTACTCAGTGTTGCCCATGACTCATGTATAAGTCGTCCCCTATACTTTTATGAAGTGAATCAGACCTACATTTCTTGACTTATACACGAGTAGAGTTGGGCCGAACCTCCGATTTTAGGTTCGCGAACTTCCGTGGAAGGTTCGGTTCGCGTTAAAGTTCGCGAACCGCAATAGACTTCAATGGGGATGCGAACTTTGAAAAAAAATAATTATGCTGGCCACAAAAGTGATGGAAAAGATGTTTCAAGGGGTCTAACACCTGGAGGGGGGCATGGCGGAGTGGGATACATGCCAAAAGTCCCGGGGAAAAATCTGGATTTGACGCAAAGCAGCGTTTTAAGGGCAGAAATCACATTGAATGCTAAATGACAGGCCTAAAGTGCTTTCAAACATCTTGCATGTGTATACATCAATCAGGTAGTGTAATTAAGGTACTGCTTCACACTGACACACCAAACTCACCGTGTAACGCACCGCAAACAGCTGTTTGTGTAGTGACGGCCGTGCTGGACTGGTGCGCACCATGGCGAGAGTGCAGGTTTTGGTGGCTTTACAGCCCATATGGTCGCCTGGCTGATGTAGCTGAATGACAGAACAGTGACTGTCCAGCTGATCAAATTTGGTCTGACCACAATGAGGCAACGACCTTATTATCGTTGCCTCTGAACAGGTATACAGTGGCGGGTCCACTGAACAGAACAGGTATGCAGTGGCGGGTTCACTAAACAGAACAGGTATACAGTGGCGGGTTCACTAAACAGAACAGGTATACAGTGGCGGGTTCACAGAACAGGTATGCAGTGGCAGGTTCACTGAACACAACAGGTATGCAGTGGTGGGTTCACTGAACAGGTATACAGTGGCGGGTCCACTGAACAGAACAGGTATGCAGTGGCGGGTTCACTAAACAAAACAGGTATACAGTGGCGGGTTCACTAAACAGAACAGGTATACAGTGGCGGGTTCACAGAACAGGTATGCAGTGGCAGGTTCACTGAACACAACAGGTATGCAGTGGCGGGTTCACTGAACAGGTATACAGTGGCGGGTCCACTGAACAGAACAGGTATGCAGTGGCGGGTTCACTGAACAGGTATACAGTGGCGGGTCCACTGAACAGAACAGGTATGCAGTGGCGGGTTCACTGAACAGGTATGCAGTGGTGGGTTCACAGAACAGGTATGCAGTGGTGGGTTCACAGCACAGGTATGCAGTGGTGGGTTCAATGAACAGGTATACAGTGGCGGGTCCACTGAACAGAACAGGTATGCAGTGGCAGGTTCACTGAACAGGTATGCAGTGGTGGGTTCACAGCACAGGTATGCAGTGGTGGGTTCACAGAACAGGTATGCAGTGGTGGGTTCACAGCACAGGTATGCAGTGGTGGGTTCAATGAACAGGTATACAGTGGCGGGTCCACTGAACAGAACAGGTATGCAGTGGCAGGTTCACTGAACAGGTATGCAGTGGTGGGTTCACAGCACAGGTATGCAGTGGTGGGTTCACAGAACAGGTATGCAGTGGTGGGTTCACAGCACAGGTATGCAGTGGTGGGTTCAATGAACAGGTATACAGTGGCGGGTCCACTGAACAGAACAGGTATGCAGTGGCAGGTTCACTGAACAGGTATGCAGTGGTGGGTTCACAGCACAGGTATGCAGTGGTGGGTTCACAGAACAGGTATGCAGTGGTGGGTTCACAGCACAGGTATGCAGTGGTGGGTTCAATGAACAGGTATACAGTGGCGGGTCCACTGAACAGAACAGGTATGCAGTGGCAGGTTCACTGAACAGGTATGCAGTGGTGGGTTCACAGCACAGGTATGCAGTGCTGGGTTCACTGAACAGGTATGCAGTGGTGGGTTCACAGCACAGGTATGCAGTGGTGGGTTCACAGCACAGGTATGCAGTGGTGGGTTCACAGCACAGGTATGCAGTGGTGGGTTTACAGCACAGGTATGCAGTGGTGGGTTCACAGAACAGGTATGCAGCCAGACAGGAACAAGTTAAGCCTAACTAATCTTTCCCTGAGAGACAGTCTGCAGCAGCTCGCCCTACTCTCACTAACGCAGGCAGCACACGAGTGACCGTAATGGCCGCCGCTGCCTGCCTTATATAAGGGGGGGTGGGGCTCCAGGGGCTAGTGTAGCCTAATTGGCTACACTGGGCCTGCTGACTGTGATGTAGAGGGTCAAAGTTGACCCTCCATGTGCATTATGGGGCGAACCGAACTTCCGCAAAGGTTCGCCTGCGGGACGCGAACGCGAACCACTGAAGTTCGCATGGAACCGTTCGCAGGCGAACTGTTCGGCCCAACTCTACACACGAGTATATACAGTAACTGAAAATAAAAATATGCGACTCTTTTCCTTGTTACTAATGTTCTATTAATTATCCATACTACACATACAATTCATTATATCATAAGGTTTTTTTTTCTGGCTTCAGTGCCACTTTAAAAATGTGGCAGTCAAGAGATTTTCTCTTATAGGATGACATGCGGGATTAAAATATAGCTGTCTATGTGGCCTAGTATTTTCAGACAAATTCCATTCTTCACTATGGAGGGGAGAACATTGTCCAGTGGCTCTGGTGGATGATTGTGATGGTAATGAAAAAAGAACATTTAATGCTGTCTGTGCCAACAGTTCTGACATTTATTATACAGAAATCACGTTCTTTGCATCTACCTATGCATTGGTATTTGATAACATCTGTTCTTTTCTGTTTTTACAATGTCATATTACAGAATAAAAAGAGAATATGTGTATTTCCCACTCATGATATCAGCAGGCATGTGTGCCACTGCTGCTTCTTCCATGGCTTCAAGGTTGTCTCTGCAGATACACTGAAACCGAGTGTAGCAAATTTCTAAGCAATATTAAGGATCACAAAAGCTAAAACTACGACATCCACCTCCTTCTGTAATGGCAGCCAGTGGTGCTCATCTGAGCTAGGATATCCGAGGTACTCTGCAACTCCTGCCGCCGACACTGAGGCCTGTTCTGGCAGCCAGTCCTCAGTGGCCTCCTCTGCTCCCTCCAGTGATTCCCGTGCCAGCAAAAGGCGTTGCCAGACCCAGCTTAGCCACACCTTCCAGGGGGTGGCCAGTGTTCTGCCTCCCAGCAGCCGTCCCGTGCGTCAGCTGAATGGCTTGCTGGCACGGGCCATGTGCTCCCAACTCCTGCCTTATTCCCTTGTGCAGGAGGGGAGCGAAATGCGTGCGCTCCTGATGTGTGCAGCCCCCGATTGGCCAATCCCCAGCCGACATTTTTTCGCACGCACGGCCATCCCTGCACTTCACCGCTCTGTGATGGCCAATGTCGGGAGAGGGCTGGATCACGCGGTGGGTCAACGGGTCCACGTCACCATGGACTAGTGGAGCAGCTGGTTTGGGACAGGCCGCTATCTGTCCTTCACCGCGCATTGGGTCAGCTTGGTGGAAGGGGGTGAGGATGGGGGAGCAGCATCGGGCACTGTCAGAGCAGCAGCAGCACCCACAACGCAGTGGGTGGTGCCACCATGCAGGGTCAGCGGAATTGCAGCAGGTTCCTCTTATCCGCTTCCATCCTCCGGCACACCAGCCCAAACCCCCCACCTCAGCAGAAGCGTGAAGCCCCGCCACTGCCAAGCGCTGCTGGAATTGGTCAGCCTGGGGAAGACCAAACTGACAGCGAACCATGTCCTGGCCAAACTCCAAGAGCAGGAGAGGAATTGGCTGACCCCCAGAGGCCTCAGAGTCGGAGAGGTGGTGTCCGACAATGGGGCAAACCTGTTTGCTGCAATCAGCAGGGGAGACTTGACCCACATCCCCTGCCTGGCGCACGTCCTGAACCTGGTAGTCCAAAAGTTCCTGCGGACCTACCAGGGAAAGAACCGACTCCTTGAGGCGGCAAGGAAGGTTGTGCGTCATTTCCGGCTCTCACCTGCAGCCGTAGCGAGCCTGGAAGAGGTGCAGAAGGAGCTGCACCTGCCACAGCACCGGCTCATGATCGATGTTCCAACTCGCTGGAACTTCACCCTGGCGATGTTGGAGCGTCTGGTTGAACAGAGGCAGGCTGACAGCCAGTACCTTGCACGAGCAACAGTTGCCTCCATCACTGCAACTGGGCGTGCCGCCACCAACCTCCCGTCCATCATCTCCACGGAGGACTGGGGGCACATGCAGCAGGTGTGCTCAGTCCTGGCACCCTTCCTGCAGGCCACCAACATGGTAAGCAGGGACCATGCAATGGTGTGCGAGTGGGTACCCTTGGTGTGTGTGCTGGACAGGGCCCTGTATGCACTGCTGGAAGAGGGAGTGGCAGCCTTGGACCAGCAGGAGCTGCAGGAAGCTTCACAGGCCACCTCTGAGGAGGAGGGCTTGGAGTTGGTGGAGGTCCCTGGCCTTGCTGCTGATGAGGGGGAGCAGCAGAGCGCAGCTGGAGTGGGCCGGGGGTGGAGAGAGGATGAGGTGGAGGAGGCAGAGGAAGAGGACAGCACTGTCGGCTCTGGGGCTGCCGATGATGTGCCAACAGACATGGCCAGACTCTTCCCAATGGCAGCGCACATGCTGAGGTGCCTGCGCAAGGACCCAAGGGTGATCCAGATGAAGCAGAGGGAGGACATCTGGATCTGCATGATGCTGGACCCATGTCTGAAGGGGAAGCTCAGCCAGTTCCTGCCTGCAGGAGGAGACCGTGCGCAACAAATGAGGGATTTGCAGCTGTCCCTTGTTGAGCGCTTGGAGGAAGCCTTCCCTCAGACATCCACCCCCACTGTCCAACCAGCACAGAGGCAGCAGCAGGTGCCTGCATCCACCAGCAGCAAGCGCACGCGCACCACAGACCTGCTGTCTCTGACCCAAGAGCTCTACATGGACTAGAGAGGAGGTGCCTGCAGCAGCATCCTTCTCCAGTCACAGGCAGCGCTTGACCCGCATGGTGGCTGACTACATGAGGTCCTTCAGCGGGCTTGACAGCGTGGCCCCTGTTGATCCCATGGAGCAGGTCAAGCACCTGCCGATCTGGAGCGAGCTTGCGCAGTACGCCCTGGAAGTGCTCTCCTGCCCCCCTTCCAGCATACTGTCAGAGTGTTGCTTCAGTGCAGCCAGTGGAGTCGTCACTGAGAAGCGATCTCGTCTGTCTCACAAGTCTGTGGACAGACTGACGTTTCTCAAAATGAACCAGGCTTGGGTGGAAGGCGAATTCCTGGCCCCTGTTGTCGGCGAGAGGGGGACATAAAGTGGCGCACACACATTACACCTGCTGCTGCTGTATTTCTTCCTGCTGTCTGTGTCTCCACTGCCAGGGAACACATTACAAGGTGCTGCTGCCCATGCGCCACCAGCTTTTACGCTCAAAAATAGCTGCCTGCCCTGCATTATTTATTTTGGGAAAAAAAATTTCAATTATTTTAGAGGTGTCCGGGTTGAAAACTGTGCTGTCCCAAGTGTGTATTGGACACAATGTGGGCTTCACGACCGCTGTCTGGAACCTCATGCTGTGTATTTACGGCCCTGGAACCACCGCTAGGAACCAGGGCCTATTATGTCTCGCTGCCTGCCCTCCTACCTGCTGCCAGTCTGCCACACACTCAACCTCCTCACGCTGCCTGCTGCTGTATTTCCTCCTGCAGTCTGTGTCTCCACTGCCAGGGAACACATTACAAGGTGCTGCTGCCCATGCGCCACCAGCTATTATGCTCAAAAATAGCTGCCTGCATTAATTTGAAAAAAAAATTGTAATTAATTTAGAGGTGTCCGGGTTGAAAACTGTGCTGTCCCAATTGTGTATTGGACACAATGTGGGCTTCACGACCGCTGTCTGGAACCTCATGCTGTGTATTTACGGCCCTGGAACCACCGCTGGGAACCAGGGCCTTTATGTCTCGCTGCCTGCCCTCCTGCCTGCTGCCAGTCTGCCACACACTCAACCTCCTCACGCTGCCTGCTGCTGTATTTCCTCCTGCAGTCTGTGTCTCCACTGCTAGGGAACACATTACAAGGTGCTGCTGCCCATGCGCCACCAGCTATTACGCTCAAAAATAGCTGCCTGCATTAATTTTAAAAAAAAAATTGTAATTAATTTAGAGGTGTCGGGGTTGAAAACTGTGCTGTCCCAATTGTGTATTGGACTGTTTATTTACGGCCCTGGAACCACCGCTCGGGACCAGGGCTTATTATGTCAGTCACATCACAGATCACACTGCCTGACACACACTACTCCTCCTCCTGTAGCTGCATTGAGCTTCTGCTGTCGGTGTGCTGCTACCACTGCCAGGGAGAACAGAAGAAGAACTATTTTCTGATGCCACCTGCCCACCCACTCTCCTACCGGCAGCTATTACCACACTACAATAGCTGCAAGCCTGCAACTACTTCCTCCTCCTGCTGATGTCTGTGTTTTACCACCGCCAGGGTACACAGAAAAAGGCGCTGTGGCTTTCAATGTGCCACTACCTACCTATTATGCCATCAACACAAATATATAACTTTGGTGTTATTAAAATAACATATTTCCACAAATGAAGTAAAAAAAATATTACAAAAGAAAGGAAACCAAGACACATAATATAATGATAGAGAAGAAGAGGAAGAAGAAGAAGAAGATATAGAAGAAGAAGATATAGAAGAAGAAGATATATAAGAAGAAGATGAAGAAGATATATAGAAGAAGAAGACGAAGAAGAAGAAGATATAGAAGAAGAAGATGAAGAAGATATAGAAATAGAAGACGAAGATGAAGAAGATATAGAAGAAGAAGAAGATATAAAAGAAGAAGAAGAAGAAGAAGAAGATATAGAAGAAGAAGAAGAAGATATATATGAAGAAGAAGAAGATATATAACAAGAAGAAAAAGATTTAGAAGAAGAAAAAGATGAAGATATAGAAGAAGGAGAAGGAGAAGAAGAAGAAGAAGAAGAAGAAGATATAGAAGAAGAAGAAGGTATAGAAGAAGAAGAAGAAGATATAGAAGAAGAAGAAGATATAGAAGAAGAAGAAGAAGAAGAAGAAGATATAGAAGAAGAAAAAGATAATTGAAGAAGATACAAGAAGTAGAAGATGAAGAAGATTCGAGTAGAAGATATAGAAGAAGAAGAAAAAGAAGAAGATATAGAAGAAGAAGAAGAAGATATAGAAGAAGAAGATGAAGACGACGTAATTGAAGACTTCCAACAACCATTTTGGACACACCTTCTCATGCAAACACTTTTCATGAAGTTAATTTACTATTTTTGATACCTTTTTATAACTACTACATCACTACATAATCACTTGATGTTTTTCTTCATAAAAAAGGTGGTTTCATGCATCATTGACCTCCAATACAAGTTTTAAAAGCTATTTTAGGCCAGCTCGAATATTTTACTCGAATACAGAATCAGATAGTGACGTCGGATATCCGAGGTCGAATCGGATATTCGATTAACTTGAATATTGAACTTCGAGTAAATTCGGATAGTTTACTGATGGCAGCAGAATAAAATACACAGTATACTCTGTGTGAAAAAAAATGCTTCCAGAGTTATAATTGTAATATGTAAAATCTTCTCACGTATCAGTAGTGGCATTTATGAAGACAAGGGATCAATACTTTTGTGACAGTACTTTTTCACTTACTTTTTGGTACTTTTTCAATTGAAGATTGCTGGCTGTGAAGCAGGTAACATCTCTCTGCTCTCTCTCCCTTCTGGAGATCAGCATCATCTGCAGCACAAACCATCTGCAGCACAAACCATCATCTGCAGCACAGACAAAGTACGATGGCGGCGCGCACAGATGCAGTGGCTTCATGCTACCCACATTGGTGCTCTCTTCTATTAATTTTCTTCCTACTGACCTTCACTGCCTCACAAGCAAAGGCAAGCATCCACTACAATCGCCAGGAGCTTCTACAGATCGGATCAAACAGCACAGGAGATTACTTTAACACGGAATCAATACCACAGGAGATTCTTAGATCACCGGGTCTTTCGTTAACCACTGCTATCCTCGGAAATAGACGGGGCAGAAAGCAAAGCAAGAGGAAACAAAAGAGAGGTAAGCGATCAGGACTGCTAACTAGACTGAGAGCTACTCCACATAAAACCCCTCTTCCTAGCGCACTGCTTTCAAATGTGAGATCCCTCGCAAATAAAATGGATGAGCTCCGGCTGGATATCTCCACGTATAAAACTATGAGAGACTGTTGCCTTTTGATTTTTTCGGAGACATGGCTTGACCCCTCCATACCAGACGCTGTAGTTGAGCTTGCAGGTCACACGCTTCACCGTGCTTATCGAACACATGATTCTGGCAAGAAAACAGGTGGAGGACTATGTGTTTATATCAATAATGCTTGGTGCACTAACGTAACCATAATCAACAAGTCTTGTTCACCTGATGTGGAATATCTAATGCTGAGATGTCGACCGTTTTACCTACCCAGGGAACATACAGTTATTATAATTATGGCAGTATACATTCCACCTCATGCCAATACTAAGTCAGCAAATGAACAACTGTTTGATGTCATTAGTAAGCAACAGAACTCACACCCTGATTCAATTTTCATAATTGCTGGAGATTTTACCCAAGCAAATCTTAAGAAGGTATTTCCTAGATGTTATCAGCATGTGAACTGTAAAACCAGAGGTGAAAACACCTTGGATCATGTCTATACAAACATAAAAAGTGCCTATAAGATCACCCCACGCCCCCCACTGGGACAGTCTGACCATCTATCTTTGTTTCTTATTCCCGCATACAAAGCCATTATCAACAATGCTAAATCAATTAGCAAGTCTGTTAAAGTCTGGCCTGAGACTGCCGTCTCTCAGCTCCAAGATTGCTTTGAAAATACAGATTGGGATATTTTCTTTCATGAAACAGACATGGAGATGAGTACTTCCTCTGTATTGTCATATGTTAATTTCTGTGTGGACACCATCACTGTCAACAAAAGAATTACGGTTTACCCAAATCATAAACCATGGATTACAAAAGAACTCAAGGAACTTCTAAAGAATAGAAACAAAGCTTTTAAAATTTAGGACAAAGATATTCTTCAGCCAGAGCAAGTCTGAAAAAACATACATATATCCAGGCACATCGCCTCTAGTTAGGACATTAAATAAATTATTAGGGAAAGGGAGGTGCTGAAGGGGGTGTGGCTAGAAACAGAAAAAATCAATTAACCCTTCGCACACTCACATGCAAATGTTCAAACAAATGCATTCACAGATTTACTCATCCAGGCACAACTGTTATCCCTACAGCTAAATTAAAAGCCAGGGTTTTAGTTCACAGAAGAATGCATTCTTATGCTTAGTCACCTATACTGCGCAGAAGTACCCAGGTAAACATAGGTGTCCTAACTCTGGCCCTGTAACATGCATAGTGCAGACATGCAAACACAATCATTGCATCAAACCTATCAATGGATTAGGAGCACACATCCTAACTTCCTCTCCTGGGAAAGACAGTGCATCTTACCAATCGCACAAGGGAGCTAACATTATGTGTCCATGTCCATGGCTAGGGTCCAATTCGGTGCACTCCCCCTTCCCCTGTATGTTTGTCAGCATGCAGACAGCTTATGCTGGTGTATGCGCATGGTGCACATGGACACATAATGTTAGCTCCCTTGTGCGATTGGTAAGATGCACTGTCTTTCCCAGGAGAGGAAGTTAGGATGTGTGCTCCTAATCCATTGATAGGTTTGATGCAATGATTGTGTTTGCATGTCTGCACTATGCATGTTACAGGGCCAGAGTTAGGACACCTATGTTTACCTGGGTACTTCTGCGCAGTATAGGTGACTAAGCATAAGAATGCATTCTTCTGTGAACTAAAACCCTGGCTTTTAATTTAGCTGTAGGGATAACAGTTGTGCCTGGATGAGTAAATCTGTGAATGCATTTGTTTGAACATTTGCATGTGAGTGTGCGAAGGGTTAATTGATTTTTTCAAGTCTGAAAAAAGGCATACGAAATGCAAAACTTATATACAAACAAAGGATTGAGGAAAACTTTGAAAATGACTCAAACCCAAAGAGGATGTGGCAAAGCATTTAACTATTCACAGATTACAAAAAGAATAGCACTCAATATACACTGGACAATAACATCCCCAGCCTAGCAGAGGAACTTAACAACTTCTTTGCTAGATTTGAAAAAGACAACAATCGGCCTCCAGTCAACTTTGGGCCCACTACAGACTCACAGCCTTTAATCTTTCACATACATGAAGTGCAGCAAGCACTCACAAATATCAACACCAGGAAAGCTACAGGTCCTGATGGTGTGCAAGGACGTGTGCTCCAGGCCTGTGCTGGTCAACTAGCGAAAGTTTTTACACAAATATTCAACCTCTCTCTGTTCTTGGGTGTAGTTCCATCATGCCTTAAATCTACAACCATTGTGCCAGTCCCAAAAAATCCTAGGATAGCCTGTCCTAATGATTATCGACCAGTTGCTCTAACCCCTGTCATCGCCAAGTGCTTTGAACGACTGGTAGCCACACACATCAAGGCCCCCATCACAGCAAATCTAGATCAACACCAGTTTGCTTACCGAACAAATAGGTCGACTGAGGATGCCATCTGTGTAGCTCTCCATGCTGCCCTCTCACACCTGGAAAAGCCCAACTCCTATGTTAGGATGCTCTTTGTTGACTACAGCTCAGCATTTAACACCATTGTACCTAGCCAGCTGACCAACAAACTCCATGCACTAGGTCTTGCTCCCTCCATATGTACTTGGTTATTGGACTTCCTTACTAATCGCCCTCAGACTGTCAGACTAGGAAAACAGACATCCTCCACCCTTACCCTGAGCACTGGCGTGCCACAGGGCTGTGTATTAAGCCCTCTCCTCTATGCACTTTTCACCCATGACTGCCAGCCTATCCATACCTCAAACATAATTGTTAAGTTTGCAGATGATACGACTGTCATTGGGCTTATATCAGACAATGAGGAAGCTGCATACAGAGAAGAAGTTAGGAACCTGACTGCATGGTGCGACATTAGATACAAGATATAAGATGGATTTATTCGCCAAGTACGGTGGTGCCATACTCAGAATTGCTTGTGGTACACATGGCTTGGCAAGTACACGACAACAGTTGTACATACACACATTACATATACAGCAAAATTGCACATATTGACAACATTAACAATGCATGTACATCTGCAGTTACACTTACACAGTATTAACGTTACGATAGCATCTATGTAATAGTGTGTGCTAGAGGTCCAGAAGAGAGGGCGGAAGGGCAGCACCTATGGCATGCATGTTGATTACAGACTCGGAGAGAGGAGTCAGGGGTCGGTGTTGTTGAGTAGTAGAACTGCCTGGGGGAAGAAAGAGTTCCTGCGCCTGGTGGTCTTGGAACGGATAGTTCGGAAGTGCCGTCCAGATGGGAGGAGCTCAAAGAAGAGGCTGCCAGGGTGGGAGGGGTCGCAGGAGATCTTGGTTGCCCTCTTCCTCATCCTAGCCGTGTGGAGGAGATCAAGAGGTGGCAGGGGTGATCCAATGATCTTTTCTGCCTCACTGATGATTCTTTGCAGTTTGTGTCTGTCGCTGGCTGTTGTGCCAGCATACCAGACGATTACTGAGGAGCAAAGTATGGACTCCGTGGTGGCGGTGTAGAAGCTGGTCAGCAGCTCCCGGGGCATGCCGAATTTTTTAAGTTGCCGCAGGAAAAATAGCCTCTGCTGTGCCTTCTTTTGAATTTTGATGGTGTTTTGCCCCCATCTTAGGTCAGTGGATAGGGTTGTGCCAGTGGATCGACTGTTATTAAATACAAAGAAGACCAAAGAAATTATTCTGGACTTTAGGACCACCAAAAAGACCACTCACCTACCTCTAATGATCAATGCAGAGGCTGTGGAGAGAGTTTCCAGCTTCACATTTTTGGGAGTCACCATCGCAGATAACCTGTCCTGGGCTGACAATGCTTTAGCTCTAACTGGCAAAGCACAACAACGCCTCTACTTTCTGAGAAAACTAAGGAGTGCTAACCTCCCACAGAAGCTGCTGGTTAATTTCTACAGATGCACTATAGAAAGCGTTCTGACCAATTGCATGACGGCCTGGTACAACAGCTGCATGAAGGCTACTAGAGAAGCCCTGCAGCGAGTTGTTAAAACAGCAGAAGCCATTATTGGCACTGAACTACCATCACTGGAACTTTTGTATAATACTCACAGCGTGAGAAGGGCCAAAAACATTATGAAGGACAACACTCACCCTGGAAATGCCGTGTTTGAGCTCCTTCCATCAGGTACATGTTTTATATCAATCCGCACACACACAAACAGACTGAAAGACAGCTTTTTCCCATCTGCCATAAACTTGATGAACTCTGAATCCTCTCTGAAATAATTAACACTGTGTACAAATTGTTTAAATATCTGTAATACTTGGCATATGTGTATAATTTCTTCTCTTCCTTGTTACTATCACTATGTTCCCTATATGCACCGTGGGGTTGTCATGAACAGTAATTTCGTTGTGTTACACAATGACAATAAAGTGAAGTGAATTGAATTGAATTTAAAACAGAAGATGAAAAATTATCTCTTAGGAGAAAAAGTAAATTGCATTTGGCTCCCTATCAATAAAGCGCATTGTAAGCAAGCACACAAAAATAAAACACCGAAAAAAAAATACTCAGAATAAATTTAACAGTACTTTTTTTCACCTACTTTTTGATACTTTTTCAACTGAGAAAATGTAACTCTTTTAAAGAGACTCTGTAATGAAAAAAGTTCCCCTTGGGGTACTCACCTCTGTAGGGGGAAGCCTCTGGATCCTATTGAGGCTTCCCCCCGTCCTCCTGTGTCCCAAGGTGGTCTCCCTGCAGCCCACGGAACGCACAGCCGACAATTTGTCAGGTTGTGCAATATTTGCCTTTTATGGCTCCAGCGGGGGCGCAGTTGCGGCTCTCCGCTCAGAAACAAGTGGAAATAGCCGTTCTCTGTCGGGTCCGCTCTACTACGCAGGCGCAGAAGACTTGCGTCTGTGCAGTAAAGCAGACTGACAGAGATCATCTATTTCCGCCTTTCTCCGAGCGGAGAGCCGATACTGCGCCTGCGCTGGAGCCGGGAAGGTAAATATTTACATCCTCGCCATTCGGGGGAATTTTATCTCTGTGGGACACATGAGGACGGGGGAAGCCTCAAAAGGATCCGGAGGCTTCCCCCACTCAAGGTGAATACCCCCATAGGAACTTTTTTAGTTACAGATTTTCTTTAACCTCCCCGGCATTCAATTTCTGCTAGATTTCTGTGCAAAAAGTGGTTCAATTAGTTTTCATGCAATTTTTGCCAGTAACTTACCAAAATGTGTGAAGCAACGGTGTAGTATGTATGTAAGAGATGATTTTCCATCTTTTGCTTAAAGTAACTTTTAGCATTCTGCAATTGAAAACGTGTCTAAAATTAGGTGAAAAAGTACATTCAAAATTATTCTGAGCATTTTTTTTTTTAAAAAAGGTAGGTGTTAAAATTATCACCTGGGAGAAAACTTTGGCGAATTGAATAATGGCTAAGGGTGTGGAAATATCCCCCAGGCGAAAACCTTGAAGTAAAAAAATACTGGAATGTACTCCTTAAAAGTAATATAAAACTTGGGAGTTTGTGAGGTTCTATTGTGCGTAAATTTTTGCTTGCTGGCAGCTGCATAGGGTATTCATTGATGTTTAAAAACATCTCCTGTGAGAAATCTCTGAAGAGGTGTTGATCGGGGCACAAATTTATCTTATCGTAATCTTATTTATTCACCTAACATGACGGACGCATAAGCTGTTTTCTTTCAACTCTTTCAAAGTTTCGTTTTAGAAATGTACCCAGAAAAAAATAATCGGGGAAAATAAATTTCAGCATAATAAAGAACAAGCATTATACAAGACATATTAAAGAAAGGATTTTTTGTCTTGCAGTATTTATATTCCATTGACATATAACGATCATTAGTGAAAGAGGAGCTTTAGAACAAATGATAAACATATTAAAAACTCTTTATTCTTCCTCATTACAGAATGCTTCATTTGCAGACCAGCTGCACTATAATTAAGCTTCATTCCCAGCTTTGCCTGTTCTGAATATACCACCAGATAAACAGCATTCAGGGCTCACAATGAGGGATAAAGTATCAGGGCTTTTCATTTGACAGCGGAGGGTTATGTCTCTGCTGGAAGCTTTGTCAGAAAATTTTTTTTACACAAAACAAAAGGAAATGGCAATTATTTCTGACTGGTCATTATCATAAGGGATAAAATAAGCATAACAACAAAAAGACCATCTTTTTAAATTTAGAAAGGACACATTCATAAAAGTGCTACAAACTGTGAAAGCTATCCCAGTGCACAGCGGCTTCATTAAGACAATGTCATTCTTTACGTCACAAGTCCTCTATTGTTCCTAGATCTATACAGTAATGTGTGTGACATTACCACATTAATGAGAAACAGGATTCAGAGAGCACCAAGGAAATAGATGAAACTATTCCAAAGTATATTATCCAGTCTTTTGAGATATGTAAAATGGTTTTAATCGAGAGATGATGATTGTTCCTGGCGGTTTCTAGAACTCCAGGATACTCTATAAAAAACGAAAGGCCAGGAGCCCAATGGTGCAGTATCTCTGGATAAATTAGTAAGTATGTTATTGTATTTTATACTCACAAAGGTGGGTGGCTGCCACTTGCAGCCACCGTCAGAGCCTACAGGCAGAGAACTATCCCTGCTTGTTTCTTTTTTCAGATCTGCTACACAGGAACTAGTTTGTGGGACTTCTTTTTATTATTATTATTGTTAATATTTAGTATTTCTATAGCGCTGTACAGAGTATATAGTTGTGTCACTAACTGTCCCTCAGAGGAGCTCACAATCTAATCCTTACCATAGTCATATGTCCATTGTATACTAGGGCCAATTAGGGCTGGGATTCGAAATTGAGACCCAGTGCTGTAAGGCGACAGTGCTATCTACTACGCCACCGGGCTACCCGAACCCTTGAGGCTCTTTAGGGTTTGAACCCCCATTGAGGAAAACAAAAACTACTACCTCCTAATTGAGATGTGTTACAACTTAAATAAAGTACTATTGGAGGCGCCCGGTATATACTAGATATTAAAAAAAAATTAAAAGAGGCAGCGTTGGTCTTACCTCTCCTGAAAAAATAGCCACTATGTATGCTGTGGAAGATGTCAACTTACTATAAGTCCTAAATACTGTAATAACAATAACAGTGGCAAGCAAATTATCACCACTAGTATTAGGCATGTAATGAGGGAGAGGTTACAGCTAGGCACTATTAATGTTGTAAAATGAACTCTGAGATCACAAGCCCATCATGAACTAACATGTGTGCTAAGCTTATGATTTCAGAGCTAATAATGTGTAACCTACTAAAGATGGCTCACCTGCATGTATCAGAATCAGGGATAAACCCAAGAGTCCTAGAGGGAGACAATGAAAGCATGAAAGTGAGCAGTTCAGAGGGTTGAAGACAATTTTGGATGGAATGGAAAGCAGAAGAGATGAGGCTTAAATCAATATGGAAGGGTGGATGAGAATGGCAGAAAAAGACACACTCAGGCCTATCCCTTAATGTATATTTTCCTTAGTCACACATGAACTTTTGCCCCTCAGCTGCCCTTCATATTTTGAGTTCTTGCACTGTAGCTAAAAGCTGCACTCAGAATTGCTGCTCCGGTGTTTGTTCAGTAGTTTGCTACATTAATGGTAGGATAGTACTTTAAATTAATATTTTATTTTCAGCCCAGTCTTTGAAGTTGTAATGCTCTTGCCCATAACCACCACATAAAGGGACAATTTATTGCTTAAACACATACTTGAAACTTGAGAACATGACACCTACACAACAAAGTAAACAGAACCTCTGATCTTGTGACCAATCCATATGTACAGGACACTCTTTACTACATTTCATCACTCCACATCTATCCTCATAAACAAGAAATAAGAACCATGAAGATTACCACCACTGACCTTTTTTTTAACAATTCAATTTTATTGTTATAGGACAAAGAACGTACATACAGAAGATCTCTTTTCTTAAAATGCATGACTGGATAGGATTAGGAGGCAGCTCGAGGTATTTTACATTTTAAAAACAGTTCAAAAAGGAGTGTAGGTTTTGACATATCTCTCCCAAGATATCCCATACAGCCTGTGAGGCCAATAAATCTATTGAAGCCGTACAAATATTGTGTTTTGAGGGTTACACTAACGGCCTCAGGTTATAAAAAGTGCCCTGACGTGTGAAAAAATATGGTCCTCTAACTCATTGAAGCCAGGGACACAGTGGTGACAAATGAGCTCTCGTGAAGTGGAACTACCATCCGTGCTACACACAGGATGGGGACTAGCCTCTAATCATACTGCTGGCAGGCAAGTCTGCTTGAGGTATGTAATGCCTCTTACTGATAACGACAGGGACAGTTTTAACACTAGAATTACCGAGTTTTCTATTTTCTGTGGCAAGGCTAGAGGTGTTATTCACTCCTGCTGAGGTGTTCACAGGTCTTCAGGGTTGATTATCTTCAATCTATTGTTGTGCAAACCACCCATTACCTAAGGCCTTGCACATTTGTTTACACAAAGTAGCTGTGTGAGACTTGGATGGAAACCTTTAGACATGCCTGCCGTATCATATTACGCAGCACTGTACAGAGTATATTGTCTCGTCACTAACTGTCCCTCAGAGTGGCTCAAAATCTAGTCCCTGTCATAATCATACAGTATGTCTATGTATGTATCATGTAGTGTATGTATCGTCATCTAGGGCCAATTTTATGGGGAAGCCAATTAACTTATCTGTATGTTTTTGGGATGTGGGAGGAAACCGGAGTGCCCGGAGGAAACCCACGCAGACACAGAACTCTGTTGCCGATTCATGCAGCAAAATGCAATCAGAGGGCAATTGGCACTTTTGGCAGTGTTCCATTGACATGACAAATGATGACAGACTGAGGCATTCCATTGCCATGGCATTGATGGCAGTATGGCAGATACTGTAATGCAATTAGGCTGGCTTTTCACAACATATGAATGCTGTAGAGGTGGCCAAAAGGTGTGATGCTGTCCTGTCGGAGGGAGAGAGGCTGGCAGAGAACGTGGTCATGAATCTGATGGAGCCATTTTTGGATGATGGGAGAAATGTCACGGACAATTTCTTTACTTCACTGTCACTGTCGCACAGACTGCTGCAGCGCAAAACAACGCTATTGGGCACGGTGAATAAAGTCCGGCGTGAACTTCCTCAGCTTGCAAACGACACTGCACAGCGAGAGGTATTCTCCACTTCAGTGCTTAGAAGTGGCAGTGTCTCCTTGACAATTTATGCAACTAAAAAAAACAAGACTGTGTGTGTTCTACGTTCCATGCACCAAGACGTGACGATCAGTGACGGCAGAAAGAGGAAACCCAACACGATAACAGACTATAACCACATGAAGGTATGTGAATGTGTGTATAATTTTACCATGGCCTCAGTGGCGTCGCTAGCGCTATTTTGGGGGGCCCTAGCGGACACCGCTGATATGCGGAAGTGACATCACTGGGGTGCCAGTAATCGTGGGTTTATATAAATATCATATGTATTATGGCAATGACAAACCTTAGCAGACTCCCATCCAGTGACTGACTATGCATTACCTTGTACTCATAGGCCTGGTGCACACCAGAGGAGTTTTTCTGAGCGTTTTGAGTTTTTAAATCTGCTGCTAATGTTATCCTATGTGTCTGTGCACTGTGTCTGAGCTGTTACCAGACAGCAGTGAGCAGTTACCAGGCAGCAGTGAGCAGTTACCAGGCAGCAGTGAGCAGTTACCAGGCAGCAGCAAGCAGTTACCAGGCAGCAGCAAGCAGTTACCAGACAGAAAGCAGTTACCAGGCAGCAGTGAGCAGTTACCAGGCAGCAGTGAGCAGTTACCAGGCAGCAGTGAGCAGTTACCAGGCAGCAACGAGCAGTTACCAGGCAGCAACGAGCAGTTACCAGGCAGCAACGAGCAGTTACCAGGCAGCAACGAGCAGTTACCAGGCAGCAACGAGCAGTTACCAGGCAGCAACGAGCAGTTACCAGGCAGCAACGAGCAGTTACCAGGCAGCAGTGAGCAGTTACCAGGCAGCAACGAGCATTTACCAGGCAGCAACGAGCATTTACCAGGCAGCAACGAGCATTTACCAGGCAGCAGTGATCAGTTATTAGGCAGCAACAAGCATTTACCAGGCAGCAGTGAGTGTCTGTGCACACTGGAGCAATGAGGTTTTGTAAAAAAAAAACATAGCATTACATTGGGAAGAGCTTTTAGAGGTTTCAAAGGACAGAATTCTCTGGTTGTGGGGGATGGGAGGTGGGCAAATAGTAACTTAGACCCAAGGTGATTTAGTTCAAGTAAACAAATGGAAATGTACTTGTTTTCAGAACAAAAGAAAGAGAACAATGGAGTTGATAGAATGTTAAAAAACTCAGCAGGGGTGCTACTAAGTGTGAGCTCCAGTGAATTAACGCAAATTTGCGCAGCCCTGGTAAATCTAGTGTTAATATTGCTGATTTGTGTTTGGTTCCGAATCCTTGACCTGTATATATTAATATCTTGAAGGGCACCTTGTGGAGTAGTCTTATTATTGCACACCATTGTATTGTATATTAGATTATTGCATGCTGTTATATGGCACGGATGTGTGATCTTCTGATGATTTATAACTGTTGTGTAGTTTGCACTCCTTTGGTATTTGTGCCCTATATATTGCTCCAGCAGGCTTTGGGAGGTGAGGATTCATTGTGTCTCGTGGCATTTTGTATACGTTTTGACTTTATGTTTTTGTATATTGGTGATATTTTAGCAAAAAAATGTAATAATGAACTGAAATTTGGCTAATTTCTATGTATTTATGAAATTGGTGCATGAACTATTTGCCTGCTTGAAACACTGGTGCTCATTTTTGAGTCACTGACCTGGAACAAGTGAGCAGTCAGAACTGCATACTTTTTCCAGGTGATTAATTTGAAAGTTATGAGGTTTAGCCAAAAGACTTTTCAAGAGGACAGTAATGGCTGTCCCCATATTTCTCTAATGAGAGCTGGACTACCTCTCTCTCTCTCTCTCTTTAGGAATAATGAATCCAGACTATTTTAGCAAAAGTATAAAGTCCCCAAGGTCTTTTTTATTCTGTAACAATAACTCTGTCTTTTAAAGAGAACCCGAGGCAGCTTTAAAAAAGTAAAAAAAAAAAACATAGTATCTGCTCTACGCCACCTCCCAGATACATCTTAGTCACTCCACGCCACTCTCCGTGGCTCCGTTCATTCCCCGCAGCCTCCGATCACCTGCAGACAAATACAAGATGGCTGCGACCCGGAAGTACTTCCTGGGTCACAGCTTAGACAGCGATTGGGGGAGTGAGTTGACAGCGGTGGGGAGGAAATTGGTGGAGGCGGGGGAGCGATGCGGTGGAGGCGGGGGAGCGCAGTTATCAACGGCTTTAGGTAAACAGGAGGCTAGTGACAATCAGATTGGGGGGACTGGCAGCGACAGCAGAAGGACACAGAGGCATGTTATTGGGCAGAGAACATGCCTCTGTGTCCTATAATCTATATCCACCTTGGTTACTCTTTAAGCTATAAAAGAAAGCAGAAATAATGACCCTTTGAATTCCTGCTGTAAAATCTTATGTCTCTCAATGCTTTCTGACTGTTATCAGTGCTTCAGAAAACAAGACTGTATTTGAAGAGTTCAGAGAAGCTCTTTTGCATAGATAACAACTGATTTTTTTAACTCTTCCTGTACTGAAAAACAACATGAGACTCATATCTGTGCCACTTAATGTTCTATTTCTTAGCTGTACTACACATACAAATCATTATCACTATCTCATAAGTTTATTTTCAGGTTTGCTTTAACCTACTTGACGGTAACCCCGAGCCAGGGTTGGGGCGGAAAACCGCAGCTCAGAACAATAATCCCGACCTTTGCTCGGGGTAGCCACCGGAGGCTCTATGCAGAGCAATGCGCGCAGCGGGAGTGTTTCTACATACCTCCCAGGGATCCCAACGTTGGACGCCATTCTTCTTCCTCTCCTCTGGGGCTGTGCTTTCTCCTGGTGAGATCGCTGGCTGTCGTCATGACAACAGCCGGCACTCTCACTTTAGAGTTGCAGCGCCACCCGGATGGAGGCATAACTGCAGCGCTGGAGCCCAGGTAGGAGAGTGATTGCTGGGGCTGTGCAGATCTCCCTGGCAGCATGATTTTTTCCAGGTTTTAGGGTCTGAAAGGGTGCAAAAAAATTGTACCACTTTAAGACCCTAAAATTCAGAAAGAATCATACCGCCAAGGGGGTTAATAAGAAGTCCTTAACAAATATATTACACTTATTTCAGCTGAATATAGCTGAATATGTTTAACATAAGAAGAAATTGTATTTTTAAGCATAAAGTAGTTCTTTATAAATGAATACAGTATATCTTTACTTCTATCATTTCAGCCTAGATGTATGAAGCAATCTGACAAGTAAAGAATTGCCATTACCCCTGAATTCTCACAGCCCTTGGCACACTGTACTCTATGAGCAAGGGCAAATCGCTCAGCAAAGCTTGTAGAGGAATTCTAATGTCATATTACATTACAAAATCAGGACATCCTCCCATATCCGGGCTTATTGAATACCTTATAGGCACTTTGCTTCATAAAAGATCAAGTAAAACTGATCCGGCATTAAATTAGGAGACATTTTTTAAACGCTGCCTAATTCTGTCCTGCATCCACAAGGTGACTGTGAGTTCTTTCTGTGCCAGGCCGGCAGCCGGCTAATAGTCATAACTACGGAGAGAAATTTCATCTGATTGTGAATGTTAAGGGGAACTTGTCATTTTAAAGAGGAACTGTAATGAATATAACTTAATGAATAGCATTGTTTATTTTTTACAATATTTGTTTATAAATTATTCATAGAAAGGAGGGGATCAGCAGCACCCATATATTGGTATACAAAACCGAAAAGTATGGAGAGCACAAACCCTTCTGGCTTTAAAGTGAACCAGAGACGAAGCACCCTCATGTATTTTACTATATACTATTTACTATATATATCGGTGGGAACATTAGAGAAAACACCTGCCCTGCTCTCTGTTTCATTCTGCACTGCTCTGCCTGCTTCTTATCAGCCCTGATAAAATCCCCGTCTGAGCATTCAGTTTGGCTTTGCTCAGGAATCATTAGAGCTGAGTCTGTCTTCTCTGATGTCTTTTCAAGCCCAAGCCTGCCCCCTTCTGGCTCTGCTATAATGACTCAGCTATAATGATTCCTGAGCAAAGCTTGACTAAATGTTCAGATGGGGATTTTATCAGGGCTAATAACAAGCATGCTGAGCAGTGAAGCATGAAACAGAGAGCAGGGTAGGTGTTTTCTCTAATGTTCCCACAGATATATATGGTAAAATACATGAGGGTGCTTCGTCTCTGGTTCAATTTAAGTACCCATTGGGCAGCCAATCTCAAGGGCAAAAAGTGGGCCAGCACCTCCTACAAAAGCAGCCTTTCCTTGGGCAGTCCCCTGAAACAGCAGGTCTGTCACTGTGCCACGATCGTCCCACGATTCGCAATATGGCGGTGTATGCAGTACTTTTTTCACAATTTTAGAGCGAATCACAATGGCTCAAAAACTTGAAAATATCCAATAAAAAATATGTGTTAATGGTGAAAAAATCCCAGTCACAAAACGGTAGCGAGTTTTCTAGCGTTTTGGGATGCCCACTGTAAATGGGCCCTGCTGTATCAGCCCATTCCTTGCACTGATAAAGTCAATAATGCCTGAAGCAACTGCATCAAAGATGGATTACATGGCTCTGTAAAATGAAAAGGCAATAGGTGGCGCACATGTAATAAAGGCGCCTGGAAAAAAGGGCGTAGGGGAATACCGCTAGTTGCATGTTGTTAATATTACCAATATTCCACTACTTCATTTTGATAGTAAAATATCGGAAAACTTTACTGATATTTTACTATGACCTAACCCAAGCCTACTCTCACTCACATAGAACCCTCAATCTACATATGCCTAACCTTTAACCACTCTCCTCTGGTGACACCTAACCCCTAACTACTCCCCCCCCACTGCAAAGCCTAAACCTTAACCTCCGCCCCCCACCAAAAAGCGTCATTGGGTGGAAATTTAGGCCCCCGAGTCACCCAAGAAAATAGTGTCCGTCAATGCTTCCCGCTATGCAAATTGCAGCTCTGCATTGACTTTGTAATGTAACAATTTGCATAGAAGCTTTGCTGCCCGCTATTTTATCGCTAATGTCGCTATGACTTTTATAATGGATGCCATTATGTGGTGCCCTTTTTACCGGCTTTGCTATAAATGTGCTATAAATCAATCACTCTGTATGTATCTCTGGCTTTCCAGGAGCCCAGAAATGGCTTGAGTTGCATATTTATTTACTGACCTTAAATGATGTATTATTGTAGTAAGTTTTTTCTCATGCCAAGCCGCATATTTGCAAATGCCTTCTGTTTTAGAAATGCAAATGTACTTGGTAAAACTTTTACATAAATTGTCATTGGTAATAACAGATGATATATGATATAAAGCAATAATATGATTAACAGACACATCTATATTTAGCTTTGGAGCGGCTGATTGATAGCCCACCCAAACTCAGTAGGAGGATTCACAGTTTGCAGCACTACCTATGGTAATAAATCTCAGAATGAAATTAAGACACTAAGAAGGAATATTAATACATAATGTACAACTGTCTCAGTATAAGGAGCTTTACTCGCTTATCAGCCAAATTCAGACACATTAGGAAATAAGTATTCTTTAAAACAAAGCTGGCTTAAACTTGAATTTTTTTTTTTAGTCTTTGCCTTCCTTATTAAACATAGATCCATACTTAATCCATGGAATTAATAAATTGTTAGTGATATTGTAGTAATCAGAATAAAACTTGTATCTAATCTGCCTTTATGAAGAGTTTTATATTTTTACATTTGGTACATTAGTGTATTCATCCATTATCAATCCCATTTCTGCACTCCCATCCTAAGTTTTAGAAGAGCAGTCAGAAGGTAATCCATAAACATTCTATAAAGCAGCTGCATAAGGCCTTAAAATAGAGCGTTTACATGCAGGGCCGGCCCATAAGAAAAAGAAAATAGATCCTTACCTAGGCATAGGGAAGCCTCTGGATAGTCTAGAGCAGGGGTAGGCAAACTGCGGTCTGAGGGACCATTTTATCCAGCCCACCACACAGGGCCGGATGGTGTGTGTGTCCAGGCGGGGAACTCACCAGCTGCAACCCGTAGCTCACCTCCAACCTGCAGTAGTGTGTGGGTTCCAGCAGGCAGAGCAGGGCTACAGGAAAATGGTGTCTGAAGCCCACAAAGTTTGTTCACTCCTTGTCTAGAGGCTTGAGTCCTGTCCTACTTTCCCCGCCAGTTGTAGTGCACTGACCCTCTGAACATATCAGACAAGTCTTGTTGGATATTTTTTCATGGTTGTGCTCCCTGCAATGTACGAGCAGGCTGTGGCTATGGATTTTCAGAGGGTCCTGAACACTGGTGGTGGGGTCAAGGAAAATGTAGGAAGCATCTGCAGGATCCAGAGGCTTTCATCTTCTTAGGTAAGTATCTAACTTAACTTTCCTCTGTGGCCGGCTTTGGTTCACTTTACAAGTGGTACATGGTGGGGGGTGGCGATGGTTGACACAAGGGTGTGAGGGTCACTGCTGCATTTAATTTGTGGGGTGACTGCTGCCTTTCATAAGGGGGCTAGTAAGGAGGGGGGGGGGCGTTCTCACAATGTTTGCATCGAGCAGCAGAAAGTCTAGAACCTGCCCTATTTGTGTGTTTGTGGGGTGGCAAAAGGTCTACAGTAAAAATACATCAGTGGGACCGAACGTGCAAATGCCCAGTGATGGGCCTATTCATCCTGCTGGGTTGAATAAGTACAGAGGGGCCCCAGAGATGGATTTGTTGACTTAAGAATGATCTGGGAAGCCCCTGGACTATCCAGAGGCTTCCCACTAATGAGGTAAGTATCTTACTTTTTTACTTTTTCCACAGCTTCAGGATTGCTTTAACTCAGTCTCTAAGCCACACAGGAGTGGTGGCTGAAAAGCTTTCAAAAATCACTCAGTACTTTAAAAAAAAATGTTAATTTATATGCTATTTCTATAATTGTGTCTTTGTGCATAGTTAGGTGGTAAATGAACACAAAACATTACCCTTGGTCAGGACTAGGGCAAGGTCCTGCAGCTCACTTTCTGCAAAAACCACCCCCTTCCCCCTCCTCACATCCATTTCAAACCTACTATGTATGTGAAGTCCTCCATGATAGTGCAGGCACATACATTATAAGCACTATTGCCCTGCCAACTCCTCTCTTCTCTGGTTCAATCTGTGACAATGTCCTTAACACATTGAGGCTGAGACAAGCACACAGGAGGTAATGCTACTGGCAATGGCAGCCCCAGCCAGGCTTATATGTTTATATTCACGGCAATGACACCACAAATCTGGAGTCTCTGTTGCTTCTGCCTCTAGCCTTCCTCTGCTCATGGTTGTTAAAACTTTTTTGAATTTGGAGATAAGTCAAGTCCTTAAAACAGGAATTAGAACAGGAGTTAGTGGCATCAAGTGATAAAAACCTTGAAGAACTGATGTAAAATGCTTAATTTGACAAAATTGGCTCCAGAGCAGAAATACCTTACATTTAATAATGTATTCTTTGTGAATTGAGTCCTAAATCTTCTTGCTTTATCCTCCATATCTATTATACACAGAAATGAAATGTAAGTAATGGCAAAATTGGTCTTTCACTGTGTGCTTATTTGATGAATTTACATGCTTAGCTCCAGGGGTGCCATCTATTTATCTTCTCATATCTGCATTGGTGCCATTATTTAATTTCATATCTAGATCTGATAAAGGTCTGCCTTGTTGCATAATTTAGATATCTGCCAGGAGGGTTGTAAAAACTGCACCAAGATCCAGAAATAAGATTTAATTGTGCATTTCACCGATCTTTCAATTGTTTTCTGGCGAAATAATTAGAAATTTGTCGGATAGATCAATTGGGAATGGTGACAAATCTCTGTTACAAGGGCTCACTCGGATACAAAGCGGTAATGGAGAATTCACCATGACCGACAGACCCGATGGACTGCTGGCTGGTGTCCCCACAAGTGTATGTGTCCCCCCATTTTTGTGTGCAGTTTTAAAAGCTCAACTATCTTTTGCTGTTCAGCTTCACCACGAACACCTGTTCCACGTGACACATGTTGTGACGTCACTAAATGCACAGAGGTACATGGTACAGATGCTTGTGGTGGCATTGAACACTGGAGGAGGCTAGGAGTCACGCGGACTGAGAAGTGAGCCTTTAACCCCGAACATGGGCATGCAGGGGAACACTTATACACTTAGGGGGCAATCTGGTAGGCAGCTGCGGTGATATCTCTAGGACAATTTCAAATACATTTCATGCTGTAATCTATTGGAAATCGTGCAGTGTTTTGCCAGGCAATATATCCCTCTCTGATTAGATTCGATCAGAGAGGGTTCAATCTAATAGTCGATCTGGCCATACATAGTAATGTTTGGCCAGCTTAACACTGCTATGAAATGCATCAATTGATTTAAACATTAACAACTGCGATTTACTTACACTGCATATATTAACATTTATTTGCCATTGGCCAGTGGATATCCAAAAGAAAAAAAAAAGAAAAATGTTTCATAGGGAAATAGATAGCTTGCCCGCTAGATAGATAGATAGAGATACAGCTTGCAATATAAAAGCAGAACTACTGTCTTCAATGAGAAAGCCTGCAAAAGAACCCATGAAATGCTTTCCAGTGTATGGGATGAATCTCAGCACAGAGAACACCAGCAGAATATTAATGAGGTTTCAACTGACTGCACACAAATCACTGATGTGACATGTTGGAATCATACATGTAATTACATTAGCATTTACTAGCAGGTGGGCAGAGCTATACTACTATCAATTTGTTGTGTTCTAAGGAAGGTCCAACCTCATTAACCATGCTTTGACTAAACATTATTATTTTGTATTAAAGCTAGCAAGTTGGAGGTCAAATTTAGGCTACCATCGTCCTTTTAATGTGCATAGCAATATATGGATCCAAGCTAGCACAAAGAAAAAACATTGATCTGGAATCCATTACCCCAATGTGTAACCTAATGCTTTTTTTTTTCAAAGAACCCCCAAAAAAGCAAAATCTATATTCTTTATCCTTTTATGGAATAGATCTGAGATAAATGCAACTATTGTTCATTCCTAGCTCTGCCGAAAAAGTCCCTCAGCGCATATTTCCCTCCCATTCTCCTGATAAAAGTTCAGTCAAAATGGATGTGACATCTACCAGCTCAGCATTTCACATCTACAGAAAATCACCTCTGAACAAAGGATTTGATCAATTCTGATTGGATATAAAGAAAATAAATGGCCAAGACTGAATAATTTAGATGCTGGATCTCAATAAGACCTTGCAAACTAATTAAAAGAGATGAGGCTTAAAAGAAATGTGCTTCACTGAAGTGTGGACCGTGTTCTACCAGGTGAACCTTTAAATAAATTATTGCTCAATAATGTGTTCTAGAATGGAGATAGATGGGGCAGCAACAAGTCACAGGACTTTCCAGCTGAACAATGCTTGATGCAGAGATCTCTGAATTGTGACAAATGTTGGGTTAAAAAGAATTATGCAAAAGCTAGGGGGAGATTTATGATTAGAAATGAAAATTGCTTCTGGTGTCGTTGCTGTCCCCCGAAGATCTTTCACAGCTACAAGCTTCTCATGTTTTCCTTCTAACCACTAGGGATGGTCATTCGGATTCCAAGACATTTGAATTTCCGCATTTCAGATCAGAAATCGTCATTTCCGATCAGGACTTGGACATCAGAACTCGGTAATCAGATTTCTGTGGAAATACTGCATCACTGCAATGGTAATTTTATCGTAATCGCGGAACTCGGAAGCATTGGACCAATCAGAGAATGCAAAAAAAATGACCAAAAACAACTACTCGGAAAACAGTTATCAGAAAACAGAAATCGGAAATGCGCAGAATCAGTAACCAGCATTGGCAGAAATCGGAAATTCTGCAGAATCGGAAATCAGCATTTCCGACCATCTCTTCTTGCCACCTGCAGATCCCTCACTGCTATCTGCAGATTTTCTTTGGCCAATCTTTCATCTATTCTTCAAGCATCAAGGGTTGCCCTGCTTAGTGCAGTCAGAACTGATGGATCCTGTTGCATTACACTCTCTACTTCCAGTTTCTCTGCAGCGCCTGCTGCAGAATAACCACTGATGCGGGGGAGGAGTCTCTGGGAATTTGAGGCATGGAAAAGTACCCAGAGAGACTGTGATCAGCCACTGAATGCAGCCCTCCATTAAGATGGCCACTCAGGATACATTCAAATGATCTGATTTTACCGCAATTCACTATAAATGATCCTTTCTATAGAAAAGTTGGAAACTGTTTTTTTTAACTGTTTTTTCGCTTTTTCTCAATTGGGAGTGGCAGAAATTTCTGATGATTTTTTTTGCAAGATTGTATGGTCTGTGGTAGATTGACAATTTCGTAATGTAGACGCAAGCAATTTTTACAGATTTTTCAATAATTTTTTTTCACAATTGAGGAAAAATTGTAAAAGTAAAAAATTGTATGGTGTGGCCTCCTTAGATACGTGTGCAGAGGCGTAACTACAGAGGAGCAGCCCAGCGGCTGCAGAGGGGCCCAGAGGTATAAGGGGACCCAACTACTAATCTTTCCTCCCTCCAATACTCCAGGCCAGTTGTTTTTTAGCTACACAGTTTATGGGTGTGATGTTCTAGATAGTCACACTCTTCTGACCCTTGGAAGATGGGCCCCTAGGCTGTGAGGGTCACCAGGAGTAGGCAAGGGAATGGCTGCGAACAATATGGGGACCCCAGTTTTACTGGGGGGGGGGGTGCATGATTTGTATTTATAACCCGTACATGTGGGTAGGCTAAATGACCAAATTACATCTTAGAGAGCATGTGGGACCTTAATAAGCCATATGGTTAACATGGCCTTTAAATACTGTTTGCATCATATACACATATTTGGAAAACAAGAGGTCAACATATTGTAAGTAGTCTAAGGGCTGTTGAACCTCTCCGTAATGTCCACAGCCATGGGTGACTTCCGGGTTGTCTTCCGGAAGTCTGGATGCGGCTGTTATTCACTGCTGTAGGGGATCGAATGCGTGCTGCAGAAATCTGCAGTAGGCAATCCATATATGTGCGTTGTATCGCTCTGCAATGGCCCAACCGCATTCAATGGAAACGACTCCATTGACATGCATTAGAGCCATAATGGAAAATCGCAATACGAATTTGCGTCTAGTGGAACCAGGCTCTAAGAGCACCGCAAGTACACACATTTTGAAGCATCTGCCATGTCTGGAAAAAATGTAGCTGCTTGTAGATTGAGAAGTCATTTTGCATAATATGAAAAAGACAATAGATTGCAAAGCACTGCTATGCGTTATGTCACATTTTCAGCAAACATCCAGAAGATAAAGGAGGATGGCGTACAAAAAGTAAATGACTACAGCTACACTCATGGATGTTTGGAACGGACATTTCTCTTCACTAATAATAGTCGGCCTATACTTGTTCTTGAAGGCAAATTCTGTTTGGATAATAGGATCATTTTATACAATTCGCTTTGCATGAATAATAATCTACTCCTTTATGGTAAAGTAAGACATATTAGAGCAGCATTGTTCTTTTTAAATGATGCATTTTATGACATGTATTATTTCCAAATCTTACTGTGTAATTGCATTTCTGTTACTACAAAAACTGAATAGATTCAGGGCCAAAAAGCATTTCGCGGACCACACATTGTGAGTGTGTATCAGTGTATGAAAGCCCAGGACTGAGTCGCTTGCACAAAGCAATATTTAAACCTGCAGTACTGTGGCACAGTGCAATCATGAGATCCTGGCGTAGTATATTTTGTAGTGTTGTTAGACTTGATGGAAACTTGCTATTTTTTTTTACAGTTAATACATTTCATTTCACAGCGGGACTGTCTATCAACACAGCTTCTGGAGAAATAATCTGAGGAAAAATGCTATATAGAAAAGTATATGGTTACCCCACCCATTTTACTCCAACTTAACTCCAACTTAAAGAGAACCCGAGGTGGGAATTACTTTTACTATTGGGGCACAGAGGCTGGTTGTGCGCACTAAGACCAGCCTCTGTTGCCCCATCGTGTGCCTCCATGTCCCCCCTGCTCGCCGCTATACCCCCCGCATTGCTGGCTGTGTCGCCAGCTCAATGTTTACCTTGCGCTGTCAGTCAGCGCCGCTCCCCCGCCTCCTCCGCATCGGCGCCACCCGCCGCGTCACTTCCCTCCTATCAGCGGGAGGGAAGGGACACGGGCGGGTGCGCCGATGCGGAGGAGGCAGGGGAGCAGCGCTGACTGACAGCGCAAGGTAAACATTGAGCTGGCGACACGCTGCGTGTCGCCAGCAATGCGGGGGGTATAGCGGCGAGCAGGGGGGACATGGAGGCACACGATGGGGCAACAGAGGCTGGTCTTAGTGCGCACAACCAGCCTCTGTGCCCCAATAGTAAAAGTAATTCCCACCTCGGGTTCTCTTTAAGTCTTTTCAAAGTGACCTCGATAGCTTTTCACACTGGATTCACTAAAATTAGATTTAAAAAATCAAGTAGATTAAAAAAAAGTGTGTTATAAAAAACGAAAGTGTAGTGTATCCATAAATTTGATAAGAGTGATACCACAACTCACTTACTAAACTCAGATACTCCCACTATGTTCTGAGGTGATCCAGGCGGAGGTTAAACATATTGCCACTTCATAGTTGCCAACGTTTTAAAAGTCCTGTCCAGTTATTATTATTATTTTTTATTTATATAGCGCCAACATCTTCCGTAGCGCTGCACATAGTACAAAACAAATATTGGGGAAGAATATACATAAGAAATTCAAGACACTGTGCAGCCATGACATTCAATAGTAGAAATACGGGGGGCGTGGCTAACTAATGGAGGAGTAGGACGCTGTTCTCGGAGCTCCCGGCAAGATATCGCTCATACCCTGCATAGTCAGCAGCTATACCACTCGCCACTAGACCTCCGTGAGGGGGAAAGATGCCAGAAGGGTCGCGGGCCTCCAAAAACAACAAAAGGAAGGGGAAAGAGCCCACAGCAGGTCCCGGTATCCAGCGCTACCTGTGTGAGACTAACTCAGACCAGGCCATGCTCTCTAAGATGGCGCCGGTCCAACAGGAGACAGCGGGCGCCGCAGCAGCAGCAGACGAAAACACCCCTCCCTCAGCTCAACGAGAGGGACAAAGTCCGCAAGCTCATTCGAGCCCATCAGGTACTGGGGTACAGAAGGGTGGGAAGGATAGCCCGAATACACAGGCTGGAAAATTACGCGGACCTCCGAGCCCCCAGTTTACACAACAAAGGGATGCCATAGAGGATCTACGCACACAGATCCGCAACCTACCCACAAAAGATGATCTGGACTCCTTTGCAAGCCGCATAGAGAGATCCTTCAGGAGGGAGATAGATGAAATACATAAAGACATTACAGCAATAGGACACAGGGTGGTGAATCTAGAAGACCATAGAGAGGAGACAGACTCTAAGATGGCCACTATGCAGACTAAGATTACTAATCAAGACAAACAGATAGAGGTCCTGATCTCACAGATAGATGACCAGGAAAATCGCTCCAGGAGGCAAAATGTGAGAATTCGGGGTCTTCCTGAAGTTTCAGGGACGGAGGACACTAAAGCCATAGCAGCGGAGATATTTAACTTGATCCTGAACAGACCTACGTCAGGGCCTATCGATATAGAAAGGGCACACAGAGCCTTAGGCCCCAAGAACACTGATCCGAATAGGCCGCGGGATATAGTTTGTCGCCTATTCCGTTTTACAGATGCAGAACAATTGCTACGCAACATGAGAGATAAGGAGAGCATAGACTATGCCGGTGCCAGAATCACTCTTTTCCCTGATTTGTCAAGGAGGACATTAATGCAGAGAAAGGCGGTGAAACCACTGCTGGCGGCCATCAAACAAAAAGGAGGATTATACAAATGGGGATACCCCTTTGCATTACATGCAACAGTAGAAGGGATCTCCGCCACCCTGAAAACTAAAGATGACTTACGTACATTCCTGGAGGAGCTGAGCTTGCCATCCGTCACCTTTGACGATTGGAGAGGCCCACCTAATATCACGCCCTTGCCACAAAAGGCCCACTGGCAAACAAAAGATTCTAAAAGGAAGAGGGCAAGGGCTCAAGTATCCCAGCCAGGATCTCCGGGAGCAGACAGGAGCCAAGATGAAAACAATGTGTAGTGGTGAAGTGGACATAACATGAGAGTGTGGAGATAAGAGGAGTTCGCCATCATTACATGTTAAAAAGATAATTTTGATGCAGGTGAACTCTAGATAGTTTATCCCCACAGGAAAATGCAGATGCAGGAACTGCAATACGGGTTATGCTGGAGGGAGGGTTAGGGACTCTCTCCGCATCTAGAAGCAATTGCCGGGGGCCAAAGATCAGAAAGCAACCGGAACTAGATGGCTTATTTTCCCCCACTTAGGGTTCCCTTATTTAAGGGAAGAAGAGCAGAGATTTACAAATTCTGCTATGTTTGGCAAGACTTTCTACGGGCCCGTTCTTTAGGCCCATTTAGTTGTATTATGATTGTTTATGTTTCAGGTTTGCTTAAGTGCAACAGCCCTGGTTCGGTACGCATGTCCTGGAAAGCTATATGGTATATTTATGCTGAATGTCTGTAATGGCTCAAACTGGAAAACTGAGGGTTATGACCTATAATGTCCGGGGATTGGGATCACCTTGTAAAAGGGGAAGGTTGTGGACGGAGATTAAGCGGCTCAGGTCGCAGGTACTTTTTCTTCAGGAAACGTATTTTAGAGATGGGTGTATTCCCCGCCTGCCCAAGCATATTTATAACAACTGGTTCTTCAATAATGCCCCTATAAGAAGAGCAAAAGGTGTGGCTATTGCCTTAGCTAAAGAAGCGCCATTCCAAGTGCTAGCATCCGATAAAGATGACTCGGGGAGGTATGTGGCGGTAAAAACACAATTGGGGAACAAGAAATTTACATTCGTAAATGTTTATGTGCCAAACGTGCACCAGGTCCCCTTCATGAAACGTATTAAAAAAAGGATTGAGGCCTTCACAGAGGGGGTCCTGGTGCTCGGTGGAGACATGAACATGGCGAGTAACCCCAAAGTAGACACATCCGTGGGCACATCCACTTTGTCTATAAAAACCCTGAAGGAATTCACTTCACTGATGAAACAAATGCATCTGGTAGACACCTGGAGGTATATGCACCCATTGGATAGAGACTACTCTTACTACTCACAGGTGCATAAGGTATTTACACGTATAGACTATTTGTGGGTGGATCAATATCATTTGCACGATCTGACAAAAGCAAAAATTGAGAACATAACAGTGTCAGATCACGCAGGTGTATGGATAGATCTCGAAATGTCCCACTCTTTCAGAGGGGGACATAGGAGATTAAATGAGGCCCTTCTAGAGGATTTTGAGGTGAGACAGAAAGTTGAAAAAGTAATACATCATTATTTCAGGGAAAATAGCTCCACGGAAGTTTCGGAGCGTATAGTTTGGGAGGCCCATAAGGCAGTGGTAAGGGGGGAACTCATCTCACAAGGGGCACGTTTAAAAAGAGAAGAACAAGGGTGGATTCTAAAAACATTAGAGAAGATCACATTGTTAGAACATACACATAAAAAAACCCCGACGAAGGAAATAGAAATAAACTGAGGGAACAAAGGGGAATATTGCTCGGGATACTTGACCGAAAAACAAAACACAAACAAAGACTTTGGTGGGCTAGAATATATGAACACAACAACAAATGTGGGAAGATACTGGCTAATAGCATACGGAAAAAATGGAATTAAACTACATCCACAAAATAAAGGACCAGAATGGCTTAATGGAGTATGGGGCAGATAAAATAGCCCACCTTTTTAAAGGTTACTATGAGGCATTATACAACATAAGAAAGGGACAGGGGGAAGAATCAGCTCAGCTGTGCAGACAGAAAATCAAAGATTACCTAAAGAGAGTAGGAATGCCCAGATGGATGGAGGAATGGTGTGCGGGTCTGGAGCAAGATATATCAGTCCAAGAACTACGGGGGGTCCTAAAAGATATGCCAAATGGCAAGGCTCCAGGACCTGACGGCTTCTCCAAAAAATACTATTCTACTTATGCAGACTTACTGCTCCCAAGACTAACGGAGGCACTCAATGGTTTAAGGGAGGGAGGTATTTTTCCAGCACAGAGTATGGAAGCTCAAATCGTGGTACTGCCAAAAGAGGGAAAAGACCCTGCCTTGTGCCCGAGCTATAGGCCAATATCTCTCATAAATTTAGATATCAAACTCTTTTCAAAGATATTGGCCAATCGTATTAAACTGGGGATGCCGGCCCTAGTTCACTCTGATCAGGCGGGGTTCGTGATGGGGAGGGAGGCGAGAGATAATTCATACAAAGCACTAAGTGTGATCCACTGGTCAAAATTTAATGGCTCCCCGGTACTCCTCCTTTCCACGGACGCAGAAAAAGCTTTCGACAGGGTGAACTGGGGTCTAATCCAGGAGACGTTGGAGCATGTAGGCCTAGGCCCTATAATGAGGTCATGGATATCAAGCTTATATAATAACCCATCAGCGCGGATAAGAGCAAACGGAACGCTATCTGGTAGCTTTAATCTGACAAATGGCACAAGGCAGGGCTGCCCCCTCTCCCCACTCCTTTTTGTACTCACCCTGGAGCCACTTCTGAGGAGCATAAGGATGAACCCAAAAATAAAAGGGGTACAGATAGGGGACCAAACTTGTAAATTATCCGCATTTGCGGATGACATACTGCTATATGTGACAGACCCGCAGACCTCTATCCCTGAACTTATGGTAGAATTCCAAAACTATGGAGATATCTCGGATTTTAAAATTAATCCGGGCAAATCGGAATATTTAGGAGTGGGATTTAGTCAAGAAGAACTTACTAAATTTAAAAACTTTTTCCCTTATACGGTAAAAGAAGGATCCTTGAAGTACTTAGGTATTAAACTGCCGGCCAACCTAACAGAGCTTTATAAATTAAATTTCACCCCACTGTTGGAAACTATAGGCAAGGACTTGGATAAATGGAATGGGCACAGTTATACATGGCTGGGTAGGGTGAACATTCTTAAAATGAATATCCTTCCCAGACTGCTCTTCCCAATGTCTATGATACCAATCTCCCTGCCCCAAACACACTTCGGGAAAATTAGATCACTCCTGATTAAATTCATTTGGAAGGGGAAAAGACCTAGGATGGCATATAAAACAATGATTAGACCAAAAGAGGGGGGGGGGGGGGTTTAGGAGTACCAGATCTCAAAACATATTATAGGGCAGTAGCTCTTAATAGAGTACTGGACTGGCAGCACAATGGGAAAAATAAGGGATGGGTTAAATTGGAAAAAATATTGGCAGGAAGGAACCTAGCAGGGGCAGTATGGATAGGGTCAGAAAATAGAGGCCTCTCAGACACACACTCCGACAATGGGACGAGATTAAAAAACACTCAAACTGGACGCGAGAACTATCACCCCTGACCCCACTAGAAGGCTTCCCAAACTTTCTGCCGGGTTTAGAAAAAGGGTACTTTGAGAAATGGAAAAGGGACAAAATAATGATGGTAGGTCACTTTCTCAACGGGACTAAATTAAAAACAATAGTGGAACTGAGAAAAGAGTATGGCCCTTTTCCCTTTGACGCTTGGAGACTAGGCCAAATCTCTCACTGGCTCCACTCCAGAGGAGACATTAGAGCAATTATTGATATGACAGAATGGGAAAAGTTGTTTGTCCAGGAGGAAAAAATCCCCCATGCAATCTCCTGGATCTATAAATCCCTGCTGGAAGAGGTAAACAAAAGTAAACCACTCTATCTAAGGGAATGGGAAAGGGACATGGGCCATACGCTTACAGATGCACAACGGTCAAGGATCCTGAGTATGTCCCATACGTCATCAATAAGCACTCATATACAGGAGGGTTGTTATAAACTATTAGTAAGATGGTATAGAACCCCAGCATTTTTAGCTAGGGTATACGGGGCAGATAACAAATGTTGGAGGGGCTGTGGGAACACAGGGTCTATCCTACATCTTTTTTGGGAATGTCCGATAATCTCTCCCTTCTGGGGAAAAGTAATTGTAATAATAAAGGAAATAACGGGGGTGACTCTGGATCTGGATATCTGGCAAATTCTATTTCACCTAGCCCCCATACCTATGAAAAGCTACAAAGCCTCGGTCTTGCCCTTCCTGTTAAATGCAGCAAAGAGTTTGATTCCGAGATGGTGGAAACAACCCTGTGTTCCGACCACTAAAGAGTGGTTCCAGAGAATAAATAGACTACACGAAGCAGAAGACAATATCATGACGGGAAGAGACAGAGGGGAAAAATATAAGGTGATATGGTCTTCATGGCTCATGTTCCAAGATACTGATTCATACAAACAGGTAATGCAGACAGGGGATCCGGAATAATAAGGTTATACCACAGTAGAAGTGTGGAGCAGACAATATTGAGAGATGGGAAATGCTCCAGAGATATGCGTACAGCTGTAAGTTTTATGTTTTGTTACTCTTCTTTATTCTGCCTTTCCTATCTATATCTTCTATCTTTTTTCCCTTCCCCATCTACCCCTTTTCTTTCTCTCTCTCAGACTCTTTTCTTTTTGTTCTTTCTATAGTATAAAAGCTCCACAGAGGGAGGTTAACACAATATTCTTGCAGTAAGATTGCAAAGGGAATTGTTGTACACATATATTTGGCATTAGCATTTATGTAATTATGCAAAGCACAATAATTCCTAACAAAAATGGAAGTTAAGGAAACTTTTCTACAATGTAATGGAAATGTTGGTTACCTGTAACTCGTGGTATATAAATAAAAATTATATTAAAAAAAATAGTAGAAATACAAATACATACATACTTAATATGTGAATTGAGATATCTCTGAAGTTGGTACATTTGCATATGTTAAATTTCAGCAGTATGAGAAACACCAGGAGGAGGTCCCTGCCCTTCCATCTTACAATCTAGATTGGTTGCTGGTTGACCACGTCTGTGTTCCCCAACCGTAAAGAGGAAATGGAGTAAAAATAACATAATGAATAAAATAGCTCATTCCAATAGTCATTTATAAATTATTTAGTCAGTGTTTGCCCATTGTAAAATATTTCCTCTCCCTGACATTCATGCTGAAATCTATTACAGGTGGCAACATCTTTAATCCTGTCAGGCGGTCTCAGGAGAATGTTTGGTTACTGAGAGTTCCAAGGCCAGTACAAAAATTACCTCATCTCCCAGAATGCTTGAGGGGAGAAGAATTCTGCATAGCTGATCAGCCTAAGCGAATCATCACTGGGGAAGGGGGGGGGGGGGGCATCAATATACAGCAATATATACATATATCAAGTGTTTCTGGTGCTGAAACCAGGACAATTACCATAAAAGTGGCTCACCTAAATAATCTACTGCATTCAAATACCATATTTTTTGGAATATAAAAAACACTTTTTCTTTCCCAAAACGGGAGGAAGGGGGGGGGGGAGTGGGTGCATCTTATATTCTAAAGGTACGGTATTTTGGCCCCGATAATATATTTACCGGATCCCGCTACAGCGATCCTCTCTTCCCCGTCTGACTTCGGTAGTCACAGGGTCCCATAGTTCATCCAGGATCACGGTATTCCTGGGCACAGTGTCCCAGCCGCAGGCTCCTCTTTGCAGCAGTTTCCGTATGTAGCTGCAGCATTGCGGTATACACGTGCTGCCGCCCCGCTGCCATCCTCCATAGTTAAAGCGTCCTCTTCTTGGTTACAGTGCCCCCTTCTGTGTGACTGAGGTCACACATGACGTCAGACGCACATGCGTTGCTCGTCACACATAAGGGGGCACTGTAACCAAGAAGAGGACGCGGTAACTATGGAGGCGGGGCCGCAAGGCTGCAGTCTACATTCGGAGACTGCAGCGAAGAGAAGCCGGCAGCTGGGACACTGAAGTCTGTGATCCTGGGACCCTCGGATTACCGCAGGGGGAGAAGAGGAGCCGGCGGCTGGGACACTGAAGACCGTGATCCTGGATGACGGCTGGAACCCTTGGATTACCGTAGTCAGACGGAGGAGAAGAGCAGCCGGTGGCAGGGACACTGAACAGCTTGATCCTGGATGATGGCTGGGGGACCCTCGGATTAGGTGCACAGACAGTGCATGTTAATTTTAACAGACGCAACGGAAATTTACATGCACAAAAATGTTAACATTATTTTAGGAATATAACCCATAATATGAACTTAGCTTAAAAGTAAATAAATAAATAAAACCCTCTAAAGCCTTAATTACCGGTAACTGCCCCACCTGTAAAGATGCAATCTATTTAGAAAAGAACCTGGAGCTACTTATTGATTATAGATTGTACATACTTTTTGACTTCAAAACCTATTAAGGATATAAGCAACCATATAAATCGTATTGATAATAGTTAAAACAAACTAGGTTCGCTGCTCATAATCTTCATAGGTCCATATATTGTTGAATAATTTGTATCAAAACAATAACATACAATTGACGGCTTGCAAATGTCAGTATGTAGTTAAAGGCTAAAATATACAATCCATGACTGGATTGTGAATATTTCTTACATTTTCTACTGGTGGTTCACATCAGATTATTATTAACCTAGAAACACTAAATTCGGCTGGCCCCATCGGAACATCTTGTCATCATACAGCAGTTGAATAATTAGAAAACAACATGTCCTTGCCAAGTTTGTCCATGTCACTGACAACTGATCACAAAATCTACTCATGAAAGAACCATGTTAAATAATTATGTGCAACATGCAAGAGTGGATGAGTCTCCAGAGCTCCAGCTTCATCATGAGGCTTTAACAACACTTTATGAAAAGTGTCTGCAGTCTACATAGAATGCATCAAATAGCTGATTTTTCTTTCTTTTTATACCTTTTTTTTCTTTTTACGTGCGATTCCTCAGTGGTTCAAGTCTAAGTTCTGAAAATTAACTATATTTTTTTTCAACATATCTAATTTTTGATGATTTTGGCGTATATTTATTCCTTACACATTCATATCCTGTCCATATTTATTCTGGATCAAACTACCCCATCTCCTTGCCCTATTTCCGCACATGCCTATTTATTTTAGATTACACCTCCCTTTCAATAGATGGGTCTAGCATCATTGTGGACAGGATCTTGCCATCATTCACATTATACCACAGGTGGTGAGCACAAATTTCACATAATCGTAATTTTGCATCATAATTCACAATTACGATGCGAAATTATAATGCAAAATGTAAGAAAAAATCATAATTGATTTCCCATGCAAATGTAAATAAAAAAGACCTTGAAATTGATTTTGAAAATGCAAAGGTTTATAAATTGTCATTTTTCTGAGTTTAAAACCCACTTTTCTTTGCATTTTTAAAATAGATTTTCTCAAAAACTACAAGATCTTTAAAAAAAAATTATTTTTTTGACTTGTACCCACTTTTCTCATTAACAAATGTAACAATGGTGTCAATAGCATATATGGGGCTTGATTCACAAAGCGGTGCTAACCTACTTAGCACGTCTAAAGTCTTTAGACATGCTAACCAGGGTGCTAAGTAGGTTAGCACCGGATTTCAATTGAGAAAACCGGTGCTAACCTACTTAGCACCCTGGTTAGCGCGCCTAAAGACTTTAGACGTGCTAAGTAGGTTAGCACCACTTTGTGAATCAAGCCCATGGGGGCTTTGCTATTCACAAAGCGGTGCTAACCTACTTAGCACGTCTAAAGTCTTTAGGCGCGCTAACCACAAAAATTATGCCGAAATGTATGCAAAATTATGAATGATTATACAAAATCAATTGGATTTACAAATCGTAATTACGTATAAGCTGTAGAAATGTAATTTGTTGGTTGCTATGGGCAACAACATACCTTCGAGCAATTTTCACCCGTTAGCGCTCCTTCCTTTCATTCACCTATAACTTTACTACTTATCACAACAAAACAATCTATATCTTGTGTCCGAACGGCACCAGCAGCTTAGCTTATAGCTGCAACCAGCGATACGACATTCCCACAGCCGGCAGATAGCTCATCTCAAAAGTGGACTCCAAACGTCTCAAGCTTTAAAGAATTTATTCGGCAAAACAGATATACAGGTGTGTGTGTAGCAGTTATCTTCATTACATGCTCTTTACCTCAGCGAAGCAATCAATCTTTAGTAAGTCATCTTAAGCGTTTCTGGCACTTGAGCTAATCCTTATGAGTAGCCCAGGCTTCCTCTTATGAACATCTATGCTACATTGCCCTAAGACAGCATTTAGGCCTATGTACAGCATACAGACAGATGACAGGAAGTTACAAGAAGTTAGGAAGTGAATAGAAGTAGAAGTAACTAGAAGTGAGCTCTGTAGCTCTAGCTTAGGTTTATATACTAGCCTCTAAAGAGTTAAATGTGACATCACCCGAGGGGTCTATCATGATCGCGTCATATCTGTCAATCACCTGTCACAGGAGCCAACTGTGGTCATGTGACCGACAGGACAGTGTGCAGGCGTAGATGGGCCTTCCTGATAAAGGACCAATACTCTGAAATTAGGTAATATGTCTCTGGTATGTTCTAGCTGAATATGTTTTCGGTTCTCGCTGACCATGTTTTTGTTTGCTAGGAACTGTTTATACCTCCCCAAATTGAAAGTCTGGGTCCGGGCCTGATAAATTGTTCTATGCCCCTCGTGAAATATAAACAACTGTTACTAAGAGCCCTTCAGTATTGTTCCCAGAACATGTTTCTTAAAGAGATACTCTGCATAGCCCGTCTTCTTACTAAAACAGTGGTTCTTTAACCATTTCCCCTCTGGCGGGACGAGTAACTACGCCCCTGCAAAATGCCACAACTCTGTGCAGGGGCGTAGGAACTACGTCCCCCCCGCCGCGCCCCCCCCCCCGCTTGCCCCCCCTCCCCATGGTCGGTACCGCCGCTCATTACCGCCGATCGTTAGACGCTAGATCAATGAATGGGAAAACAAATCCCATTCAGTGATCTAAGTTCCCCTGTGAATGGCCGCAGCTGTCTATTCAGACGGCTCTGCCATTCATAAATCCCATCCACGTAGTCCTTCCATTTCCGTAAGTCACCACTGAGGACATCTTGTGGCCAAATTGTAATATTACATCCCCCTTTTTTTTCAGTTAATCATCCCTAGTTACCTTTTATTTTTTATTAACCCCTGACCTCCCACACTCCCCTAAAGTTACCATTTTTTTTTTTTATTAAAAAAAATACAAATAAAAAAAAATACATAAATAGTTACCTTAGGGACTGAACTTTTTTTTTAATATGTATATAAAAATGGTATACTACAATTACTTTATAAATTTTGGGCTTGTAATTAGGGATAGACGCAAAACTGAAAAAATGCACCTTTATTTCCAAATAAAATATTGGCGCCATACATTGTACTAGGGAAAAATTTTAAACGTTGCAATAACCGATACAAATGGGCAACTAACATGTGTGGGTTTTAATTATGGTAGCATGTTTTATTTTGAAACTATTATGGCCGAAAATGGAGAAATAATAAATGTTTTAAATTTTTTTCTTATTATTCCCATTGAAACTGAGTTAGAATAAAAAAATTCTTAGCAAAAAGTACCCCCCAAAGAAAGCCTAATCAGTGGCAAAAAAACAAGATATAGATTGTTTTGTTGTGATAAGTAGTAAAGTTATAGGTGAATGAAAGGAAGGAGCGCTAACGGGTGAAAATTGCTCTGTTTTTTTTAAGAGGAAAAACCCTTGGAGGTGAAGTGGTTAATGTCTGTGACAGAAGTAGCGTCCGTAGAAGCGCAGATGTTGCGTGAAACGGCCGTAAGGCTATCTGTGCCCAGCACCCACCGCTACCACACCTCCTCAGACAATGGTATGTTCATACATGTTTACGTTGAATGAATATTTTTGATGCCACAATTTGAAGATACACTGCATTGGATTGTTTACATGTGTTCCACCACACTCTGGATTAAATAGCAATAGAAGCAGTGCCGATTGTCTCCCTCTCCTCTCCTTTATCGGAAGTGGTTAATGTAAATCATGGTTCTATTTTGCAATTTTCTCCCCCTGAGATTCTTACATAAACATAATTGTTAAAATGTATGCAAAATTTCACATAATCTTAATTACCTGATTACAATCATTACTACATACCACCCTGTTCCCATGGTAAGGGATAGATCTAATATTAATGGGGCAGGTGGCGGTAGAGCAATATTCTGTCTCTGCCCACACCTCTGACTTGTATTCATGTAGATAGTGATCTGGGCCCATATGCAATTTTCTTGTATGCTGGTGGCTTAAAAGGCATTTCATTAAAAAAAAGGTGTGACAAGTTGTGAAGACATCACACTATCAAACTGAAACAACATTTTCAAAAAGAACTGTACTAATTAATCCTTGTCCATTACAATGCTGACAAGACTTTTTGTCATATATGTCTTTAAATAATGTGTTTTTTCCCTGGTGACATCTAAAGCTTTTTACAGTTTGTGATCCTTTAACTCCCTTGGCGGTATGAAAAATCCCGCCAGGGGGCAGCGCAGCAATGTTTTTTTTTTTTTTTTAAATCATGTAGCGAGCCCAGGGCTCGCTACATGATAGCCGCTGCTGAGCGGCATCCCCCCGCCCGCTTCGATCGCCTTCGGCGATCTCCGATCAGGAAATCCCGTTCATAGAACGGGATTTCCTGGAGGGCTTCCCCCGTCGCCATGGGACGTTATTGGGAGTCCCGGGCCACCCCTCGGCGCTGCCTGGCACTGATTGGCCAGGCAGCGCTGGGGTCTGGGGGGGGGGGCCGCGCGCCGCAGCAGATAGCGGCGATCGGGCGGGGGCCGGCGGCGATCAGAGTGCTGGCGCAGCTAGCAAAGTGCTAGCTGCGTCCAGCAAAAAAAAAATTATGAAAATCGGCCCAGCAGGGCCTGAGCGGCACCCTCCGGCGGCTCACCCCGTGTCCAGCACGGGGTTACCGCTAAGGAGGTTAAGGATTAGTACAGTGATCTGGCATAAACCATGGGCTCAGATGAAGAATGATACAGCCATGGAGGAGGTGAGTATCCTCCTTTTTCGAGTACATATTATGACGGCGCCACTCAGTACGGCGCAGGGAGAGCCGAATGACGGCTTTCCCCACTGCCGCTAAACTCACAGGCGGCATTAAATACTATTCCCCCTCCGAGTTGTCGCAACTCGGAGGGAAATGTAATACGGGGTCTGGCAGCCGCCAGAGACCCGGATTACCGCTACGCGGGGGCGCATCATAGCATTGCTGCTATGACGGCACCCAGCTTCGGCGCTCGGCTCTCAGAGCCACGCGCCGAAATGAACAGATCCACCCTTTTTCAGATCCCAATTAATTATCGAGGTGCACTTTAATAAATTACTTAATGCCTCTTCCGTATCAATCCGTATTACATTATTTTACATTATTTTACAAACAGGGACATTTCTAAAAACTGAACTAAAGTTTATAACAAAGTTTTGCTTTGAAAAGAAAAAAAGGTGCCAAATATAGCACTAATGGGTTTATTAGCATGTGCTATACATAGCAATCGCATAAACTAGTGCAGTTTGTGCATATTTTTGTATCTGGCAACCATAGTTTTTCCGAACATCCCTATATAGAAGAAGCACGGTTTCATTATTTTCAGCTTTGTTTTTCTGCAATTTTCCTGAACTCATGCTAGAAACAGCGATGCACAGGGGAACATCAATGTCAATATAGAAGAAGGGATGACAGAAGACACTAGAGAACAGCTTACTGCTGTTTTATATACAATTTTAATTGAAGTTTCTAAGTTAAGTCTCCAGCAGCAAAGCCCTGGACATTACCTGTAACATTTGTAACAAGTGAATAAGAAGAAGGCTGATGGCGTGATGTGCACATCTGAACTTACTGCTTTTCCAGCTGGAATGTAATATTGTTCTGGGTAGATCCAGTGAAGGTCATTCATGAAGCCGCAAAGATGAAGACTCTTTTATCAGAAGGTTTTTTGTTTAGTTTTCCACTGGTGTAGCTTCCTTCACTGTTCTGCATTTTACAAATGGAGACATAGGATATTTAGGTGTTTTCATGCACTTTATATAATTAGGCTAAGAACTAATGAGAAAAGTAGATACTACCAGTTGTCAACTGGTGTGTACTGTGTAGGCATGTTTTCAACACCATAGTACAAAGGCATGGTACATTAGGTGCAGATGATAGGCTTAACACAGTAACCCCAAGATCCAGTAACTTACTCTCCTTGTCTGACCTCTTATCATCCTCCAACTTCCCCTAAAAGCAAACTAACCTCCTGCCCTTTCTCTACTCCTATATTTCCTTCCCTCCTCTGCTTAAGAGTAACTTCATAACTAGAGTTGGGCCGAACCTCCGATTTTAGGTTCGCGAACCTGGTTCGCGAACTTCCGCGGAAGGTTCGGTTCGCGTTAAAGTTCGCGAACCGCAATAGACTTCAATGGGGATGCGAACTTTGAAAAAAAAAAATAATTATGCTGGCCACAAAAGTGATGGAAAAGATGTTTCAAGGGGTCTAACACCTGGAGGGGGGCATGGCGGAGTGGGATACATGCCAAAAGTCCCCGGGAAAAATCTGGATTTGACGCAAAGCAGCGTTTTAAGGGCAGAAATCACATTGAATGCTAAATGACAGGCCTAAAGTGCTTTAAAACATCTTGCATGTGTATACATCAATCAGGTAGTGTAATTAAGGTACTGCTTCACACTGACACACCAAACTCACCGTGTAACGCACCGCAAACAGCTGTTTGTGTAGTGACGGCCGTGCTGGACAGGTATGCAGTGGCGGGTTCACTGAACAGAACAGGTATACAGTGGCAGGTTCACAGAACAGGTATGCAGTGGCAGGTTCACTGAACACAACAGGTATGCAGTGGCGGGGTCACTAAACAGGTATACAGTGGCGGGTCCACTGAACAGAACAGGTATGCAGTGGCGGGTTCACTGAACACAACAGGTATGCAGTGGCGGGTTCACAGAACAGGTATGCAGTGGTGGGTTCACAGAACAGGTATGCAGTGGTGGGTTCACAGAACAGGTATGCAGTGGCAGGTTCACTGAACAGGTATGCAGTGGTGGGTTCACAGCACAGGTATGCAGTGGTGGGTTCACTGAACAGGTATGCAGTGGTGGGTTCACAGCACAGGTATGCAGTGGTGGGTTCACAGAACAGGTATGCAGTGGTGGGTTCACAGCACAGGTATGCAGTGGTGGGTTCACAGCACAGGTATGCAGTGGTGGGTTCACAGCACAGGTATGCAGTGGTGGGTTCACAGAACAGGTATGCAGCCAGACAGGAACAAGTTAAGCCTAACTAATCTTTCCCTGAGAGACAGTCTGCAGCAGCTCGCCCTACTCTCACTAACGCAGGCAGCACACGAGTGACCGTAATGGCCGCCGCTGCCTGCCTTATATAAGGGGGGGTGGGGCTCCAGGGGCTAGTGTAGCCTAATTGGCTACACTGGGCCTGCTGACTGTGATGTAGAGGGTCAAAGTTGACCCTCCATGTGCATTATGGGGCGAACCGAACTTCCGCAAAGGTTCGCCTGCGGGACGCGAACGCGAACCACTGAAGTTCGCATGGAACCGTTCGCAGGCGAACCGTTCGGCCCAACTCTATTCATAACCTTCCTAACCACAACCCTGATAGCAATAATCCCAACCCTATACCTAACCTTCACACTTTTCCTGACGAGTGAAGTACCTAACACTAACCCCAACCTTTTCCTTAGCTTGGCCTTAGCCTTAACACAAATGACAAATAAGCTACTACTGATTAGCCCTATTCGCAAAATTGCTCTTGATAAATCCATATGAAATAATGTATTATGCAGGTTAAACAGAAAGATTTATTCTGCCACAATTCTCAAAACTTTTAGAAGCTTGGTGAGTCTGAGCTCACCATTTACTTTGGTGACACTGCAGGGACGTTATATGATCTGTATGTGCAATTTAATTGAGATATAAATATATTTATTTAAGTAGATCATTTTAAACGCAGTATGCATTTTTGAGAAACAAGTTTGCAGCCAGTGTTTAATTAAATGGAATTTTGTAATAGCTATAGGAGCTGTCATGTTCCCCCCTCCCCTTTTCTTTACAGATATCACTGATGCTAGAAGTCACTGATGCTAGAAGTCACTGATGCTAGAAGTTGTCCTAATTACCCACCCCTTCTGTTGATGAAAGTGTATTGTTTACTTCATCCTAATGAGTGCAATAAAACAATTACTAAAAGAGACTCTGAAGTCTCATTTTTTCCATGTTTTTTTTAAATGTGATCATGTTTAACATTATAGCCTAAAGGGAATCGATGCAATCCTGCCGAAAAACGAGGGTTTATTAATAGAGAAATAGCCCTGCACAGCTCCCGAGGTTACAGGGCTTTACTTCCTTGAAGAGGCAGAGCTTTGAGCTGTAGCTCTGCCTCCACCACAGTCAATCTCTGCAGATCGCCGCCCCCTCCCGCCCCTCTCAGTCTGCTTTCACTGAGAGGGGCAGGAGGAGGTGGAGATCCGCAGAGATTGTTTGCAGAGAAGCAGAGCTACAGCGCAAAGCTCTGCCTCTCCAGGGCAGCACGATCTGCAACCTGCAAAGTCGTTGAACTTTACAGGTCATTTTCACTATTGTTAAACCCTCACTTTTTGGTGGGATTGCGGCGATTCCCTTTAGGCTATAATGCTTAACAAGATTAAATAAAAAACTAGACTTCAGAGTCTCTTTAAGTACTTAGCTGCCTGAAATCTCTGCAGATGGCCGTCCAGCTGAAGTAGGCTAATAAAACCTGTGCTAAACGTTAAATGTAAAATTAAAAGGTAAAATTGAAGTTCTTTTTAATGAGACACATTTCTGGCATGCATTTTTAATCTGCTATTGAGATGACCTGGGTGCTAAAAATGGACCTCGGTTCTCTTTAAAGATTCCAAGCAGTATCTTCAGGTGTACCTCAATGGTGATTGCAGAGCCCTCCACATGCAGCTGTACACACTCCTCACGTGCTCTCCTGTTGGCATTGCTTGCTTGAGGACCAGGGCACTTTTTTAATTTTATTAATTGAGGAGTACAAAACAGCACAAAGCAATGGTTTAATATTACTGCAGGGATGTATCAATCTCTGCTCCCAGATTGGTACAGATAAGATAGCTAGAGAGTGTGCATCATTTAATCAGATGCACACAGATGCAGATTGGCTAGTAATGCTCTCTATACATGTTTCAGCTGTGACAGTTTAACAGCATTTTTGTTTGGCAACAATAAAATTAATGCAACTTTGCAAAATCGAGTTCACATGCTAGGAAGGACTGATTGAACACAATGCTTCAATGATTTTGATGGGATAACCTGGAAAGTTTAGAACTAATGGAAATGAACACATTTTTCTTAAACATTTAACTGATTATTTGAGCTTCTACTTTGATTTATTTATAAAAAAAAGACCCAAAACAATAGTTCAAGAAGATCGCACTGAGCGCTATTCATGCATGGCCAGCATAAGGTTACCTTTAGGGGAGATAGAATATGTGCATTATATTATGGTGAAGTGGTTCATTACTTTAACTCTGGCCCACAACAACTTTTTGCACTTCAGCCATTGATGAAGGATGCATCTGTCACATGTTCTTTCCTCCATACAATTGATTTCCAATGCCTTGAGATTTGTGATTTATTAGACATAAGATTTTGCAGTGATCGATGTGGTTTGTAATTATTTCAAAAGCCTTTTTCATCTCTAGTAAATACTGTAGATTATTTGCACTATTATATTTACTGATTTATTTTGTATGAAAAAAAAAAAAAAAAAAAAAAAAATATATATATATATATAAAAATAATCATTTAGCAAAAACTATGCTAAATACAACTTTGCCTTCTTAAAACAGAAGACATTTGCAATTATACAGCATTTGCAATTGTACAGCATTATATGGGCAGCACGGTGGCGTAGTGGTTAGCGCTCTCGCCTTGCATCGCTGGGTCCCTGGTTTGAAACCCAGCCAGGTCAACATCTGCAAGGAGTTTGTATGTTCTTCTTATGTCTGTGTGGGTTTCCTCTGGGCACTCCAGTTTCCTCCCACATCCCAAAAACATACAGATAAGTTAATTGGCTTCCCTCTAAATTGGCCCTAGACTAAAATATAAATGCACTACACAATTCATACATAGACATATGACTATGGTAGGGACTAGATTGTGAGCTCCTTTGAGGGACATTTAAGTGACAATACTATATATACTCTGTGCAACGCTGCGGAAGATATCTGCGTATATAAATACTTCATAATAATAATAATTCCCATCAGGCATCACTTCTCCAATGGAATGTTGTAAAAGTTTAATTATGCGTAGATGTCAGCATACATTAAAGTATTAGTATGTGGCATTTTGTCTGAGCTGGCAAAATTCTGGAACATGCACACGTGTTCAAAGGTACGCATTATAGTATACTGAACAGTGGCGAAACACATCTTAACATGAAATAAAGTTACCATTAGCTGATGCTGGAAGATGGCCTTTCCCCAGACTAAAGTCATTAGACAAAAAAACACGTTTTCATTTAAAAAAACGAAACAAAAAAAAACAACATTTCACTAAAGTACTGTTTTAGCATAGCTGCTTAACTGTTAGTTGGATAGTACATTTATACTTTAAACAATTACCCCATAAGGGCTTACAGCCCTGTTGCTGGTGCAGCTCCTATCTAAGTGAAATAAGTTCAAGCTAATCCCAGTGGATAAATAACTGATTTGCATGGTGATTGCACATGTCAATTCTCCTTGGCAATTTGCTGAATGACAGTTGAATGCACTTTGGAAGCTCTTCAATGAATTTTAGGATCGTCTAGCAGTTAGCAAATTACCAATAATATTGACGTATGTATTCATCTGCAGGAGTGGTTGGGTTTCTTTATGCTTTATATATATATATATATATATATATATATATATATATATATATATTTATACCGTATTTCGCGCCGTATAAGACGCTCCGGATTATAAGACGCACCCAAGTTTAGAGGGCAAAAACCTGGGAAAAAATATATATATTAAATCTGGTGCGTCTATATTCCAGGAGCGTCTTTGTACATGTTGTGTCCTCCTGTGTACTTTATCACTCCACCTGTGTGCCCCATCTGTCCTTCTGTGTGCCATCTCCCACATGTGTCCTCCTGTGTCCTCTCCCCCATGTGTCCTGTGTGCCCCTTCTCCCCATGTGTCCTCCTGTGTCCTGTCTTCCACATGTGTCCTCCTGTGTCCTGGCTCCATGTGTCCTCCTGTGTCCTGGCTCCATGTGTCCTGGCTGGCTCCATGTGTCCTGGCTGGCTCCATGTGTCCTCCTGTGTCCTGTCTCCATGTGTCCTCCTGTGTCCTGTCTCCATGTGTCCTCCTGTGTCTTGGCTCCATGTGTCCTGGCTGGCTCCATGTGTCCTGGCTGGCTCCATGTGTCCTCCTGTGTCCTGTCTCCATGTGTCCTCCTGTGTCCTGGCTCCATGTGTCCTCCTGTGTCCTGGCTCCATGTGTCCTGGCTGGCTCCATGTGTCCTCATGTGTCCTGGCCCCCCCACGTGTCCTTCTTTGACTGCCTCCCCGCATGCCTCAGCTTTTCCCCTCTATTTTCCTCCCTCCATGTGCGCATCTCCCCCCCCCCCCCCCCCGTCTCCGATATGCCCGGTGTAAATCCTTCCCCCCTGTGTGGGCAATCACTGTGCCTGGCTCCCCCGCGTGCCTTAGCTTTTCCCCTCTATTTTCCTCCTGCCCCCCTCCATGTGCGCATCTCTCCGCCCCCCCCCCCCCCCGTGTCTCCGATATGCCCGATGTAAATATTTCCCCCCTCCGGGTCTGCAGCTGCAGCGGCTTACCTAATACATGCCGCTGCGAAGTACTGATTGCGTCATCAGTAGCCGCGCAGTAGAGGAAACATATGGAGTAGCCGGGTGTCTGCAGACTTCGCGGCGGCATGTATTAGGTAAGCCGCTGCAGCTGCAGACCCGGAGGGGGGAAATATTTACATCGGGCATATCGGAGACAGGGGGGGGGGGGGCGGAGAGAAGCGCACATGGAGGGGGGCAGGAGGAAAATAGAGGGGAAAAGCTAAGGCACGCGGGGGAGCCAGGCACAGTGATTGCCCACACAGGCAGGGAATCCCCAATGGCGGCGGTTTATAGCGGCGGGCGTTCGCAAGTTGGGGATTCCCTGCCTTTGCCGTATAAGACGCAGGGACTTTTTCTCCCCATTTTTTGGGGAGAAAAAGTTCGTCTTATACGGCGGAAAATACGGTATATATATATATATATATATATATATATATATATGTATATATATATATATATATATATATATATATATACAGTGACTTGCAAAAGTGTTCGGCCCCCTTGAAGTTTTCCACATTTTGCCACATTACTGCCATGAACATGAATCAATTTTATTGGAATTCCATATGAAAGACCAATACAAAGTGGTGTACACATGAGAAGTGGAACGAAAATCTTACATGATTCCAAACATTTTTTACAAATCGATAACTGCAAAGTGTGGTGTGCGTAATTATTCAGCCCCTTTTGGGGCAGTCAGTTGCCCATAGACATTGCCTGATGAGCGCTAATGACTAAATAGAGTGCACCTGTGTGTAATCTAATGTCAGTACAAATACAGCTGCTCTGTGATGACCTCAGAGGTTGTCTAAGAGAATATTGGGAGCATCAACACCATGAGGTCCAAAGAACACACCAGACAGGTCAGGAATAAAGTTATTGAGAAATTTAAAGCAGGCTTAGGCTACAAAAAGATTTCCAAAGCCTTGAACACCCACGGAGCACCGTTCAAACGATCATTCAGAAATGAAAGGAGTATGGCACAACTGTAAACCTACCAAGACAAGGCCATCCACCTAAACTCACAGGCCGAACAAGGAGCGCAGATCAGAAATGCAGTCAAGAGGCCCATGGTGACTCTGGACGAACTGCAGAGATCTACAGCTCAGGTGGGGAAATCTGTCCATAGGACAACTATTAGTCGTGCACTGCACAAAACTGGCCTTTATGGAGGAGTGGCAAGAAGAAAGCCATTGTTAACAGAAAAGCATAAGAACTCCTGTTTGCAGTTTGCCACAAGCGATGTGGAGGACACAGCAAACATGTGGAAGAAGGTGCTCTGGTCAGATGAGACCAAAATGGAACTTTTTGGCCAATATGCAAAAAGCTATGTGTGGTGGAAAACTAACACTGCACATCACTCTGAACACACCATCCCCACTGTCAAATATGGTGGTGGCAGTATCATGCTCTGGGGGTGCTTCTCTTCAGCAGGGACAGGGAAGCTGGTCAGAGTTGATGGGAAGATGGATGGAGCCAAATACAGGGCAATCTTGGAAGAAAACCTCTTGGAGTCTGCAAAAGACTTGAGACTGGGGCGGAGGTTCACCTTCCAGCAGGACAACGACCCTAAAAATAACAATGGAATGGTTTAAAACAAACCATATCCATGTGTTAGAATGGCCCAGTCAAAGTCCAGATCTAAATCCAGTCGAAAATCTGTGGCAAGATCTGAAAACTGCTGTTCACAAACGCTGTCCATCTAATCTGACTGAGGTGGAGCTGTTTTGCAAAGAAGAATGGGCAAGGATTTCAGTCTCTAGATGTGCAAAGCTGGTAGAGACATACCCTAAAAGACTGGCAGCTGTAATTGCAGCAAAAGGTGGTTCTACAAAGTATTGACTCAGGGGGGCTGAATAATTACGCACACCCCACTTTGCAGTTATTGATTTGTAAAAAATGTTTGGAATCATGTATGATTTTCGTTCCACTTCTCACGTGTACACCACTGTGTATTGGTCTTTCATGTGGAATTCCAATAAAATTGATTCATGTTTGTGGCAGTAATGTGACAAAATGTGGAAAACTTCAAGGGGGCCGAATACTTTTGCAAGCCACTGTATATATATATATATATATATATATATATATATATATATATATATATATATATATATATATATATATATATATATAGATATATATATATATATACAATATGAGTAGGGAAATGAAACATCTAGAGCAGTGGTTCCCAACCTTTTATGAGGTATCGCCCCTTAGGGGAAGACGACTCACCCCTGTCGCCCCCCTTCTCTTAGTACGGTATACCCTTACGCCAGGTGGTGGTGCCAGTGGAGGGGGTAGCGCTGTGACAAAATATGTTAGGGTAGATAGAGGAGAGAGTACACTCCAAATGACCAACGTGATTCAATATATTATAAAAATACAAATATTTATTGGAAACCTTAATAAAATAATTTTTTCATAAAAAGTGTGCACCCACGAGGTGGTCGGCCGACCCTGCACTCTCATCCACCCAACCAGCTAAAAATAGCCGGTGACTCAACTACTTTGCGCCAATTCCCTTACCGGTGTAATGTCAGCTATTGCAGCCCCGCACGTTGTGCAGCCCCGCATGCGCAGTAGCCTGCGTCCCATTAAATTGTGCAGCCACATAAAACATCCTAAATATCTCCGCTTCCGCACCACGTACACTCCCGAAATTTTCAGGGGAGGCAGGGGACCCCCAGATCTAGCTCTGTGCCGAATTGCAGCCCCTGAGCCCTGCTGGTTCCCGAGACTGATTGCAGCAAACCTATCTTGGGAACTAGCAGGGCTCGGGGGCTGCAATTCGACACAGAGCTAGATCTGGGGGTCCCCTCCCTCCCCTGAAAATTTCGGGAGTGTACGTGGTGCGGAAGCGGAGATATTTCAGGTAAATAGTATCTAACTTCCCACTGAGCATGCGCGATACTCAGTGAGGAAGGCTGCTTCCGGGCTGCAATATCTGACATTACACCGGCGCGTGACCAACGAGCCCTGAGGAATTACGCAAATCTATCATGCACACTTGCATATTTTATACGGATCATATTTTTTGCCCATAATTTTCTTAAAAACGAGTGACACTGCGACACTTTATTTTTTCTGCCTTTTCATACTGATCGCCCTCTGTCACCCCCCCCACAAATATACCGCCCCACTTAGAACCCAAATCGCCCACCTGGGGGCGATCGCCCCCAGGTTGGGAACCACTGATCTAGTGTGTATAAAGTTCATTAGAAATCTTTAACAATAATAAAGTAAATGGAACTGTGTAATGACAATAATAATAATAATTAAAAACACCTTCAGTAGGGCTGTACAAAAACCCAAAACAAACGAAAAAACACATAATTTATACATACAGCAGCAGAAGCCATTAGCGGTAATACTGACGATAAACAATTGCACAGCTCACCTTATAAATCGTACATTTTCAGTACTTAGCAATTGAATGCAAAACTGAAGTTTGCCTTTCTAAAACAAAACGTATTTGGGATTATTCAGGTTGGGGAGAGCTCTGAGGTGTCCCACAATGCACCACGGTTGAGTATGCAAATCATTTCTTTGTTGTCCCTGATAGCTAAATGCACCTCCAGAACCGATGGAATGCAGTGATGTATCAGCTTGTTAATATTACAGAGCCAAACTAATCTAACATGCATACCGGCTGTTTCAGATTGGTTAATACTCATTAGTGCATGGCATGGATTAATGTGGCTGTATGGGGTAGGACTTGAAGCACCCAGAGTAACAGATTACCCAGCAAGCTCCTAGGAGTGTGTAAGGGGCTGAAAGACACCAAAAATAAAATAATGGGAACGAGGAAAAGAATCTTTTAAAAATACCTTGTAAATTTTGAGAAAATTGATTTTAAAGTTAAAATATTCAGCCCAGCGTAATATGTTGGTGATTTATAAATACAATAAATAAATAAAATAAATAATAAAATAGGAACAAAGTTTGTTGAAATGGGGTTAAATGACAGGTAATGTATAAACCTATCGGAAGTGTAAATTTACTTTTATCAAAAGATAGAGCAGTGAATTTCATGCTGGAGTTTCTGGGTGGTCAGTATGCAGTGTGTAATGACCACCTGGAAATCCGGTGGAAGTGGCAATACTTTGACCAGTGGGATCAAAACACATCCGCAATATTGCTGTATGAGGATCCCTAGCAACTATTCCTATGGACAGTAAAGTGGCAAGGCTATATACACTGTAGTCTGCACTTTGGAAGATGTCAGCGCTATAAAAATACTTAGTAATAATAAAAATGTTTATAAGGTTTTTTAGTACAAGTGCTATGTATTTGAGTTAGGTACATGGAGGATGATAGTCTGGGAGGGAGTTGAGGACATGGATGAAGTTAACGCCGAGGACCAGGAATACCTAACTTATCACCAGCAACAGAAGAGGAAGTGAGAGTATGTGAGAGTTGGATTTAAAGTTGGGCAAAGTATTTGAAGGTGAAATGTTTTTAGAAAAACTGAGACATTTATGCAAAGCTAAAAGAGGAGAAAGGAGCAAGGAAGATGAGATGGAGATGAATGCGCCTACATTAGGAGGATTCCATGTATTAAACTGTTTGGAGATGCACGAGAGAAAAATGTATTAAACTGTTTGGAAATGCATGAGAGAAAAGGCAAAATATTGTATAAAGTGAGATGAACATGCTGGGAGTGTGTGCAAAGAGCATAAGAAAACCAGGCAGGGACTGTTATCTCAGACTCCAGACTAGCGTTGTCTGGTGCCAGGTCAGTTCAGGTCATTTCCTAACAAATTCTTATATATTCAGCTCTAGTACACTGAGAAATGCACAATTTGTTTTGCATGATTTATTGCAATATTTTCTATCAGATTATAATCATAGTCAAACGGACTGAAGATTTCATGTTGTATTTATATACAGCTGCAGCTCCACCTTTCTGTAAGGATTTAATATGATATATTATGCTGCAGGAAATTCTTTAAGCACTCTCTTTGCCCATAGAGTACATGACCTGGTTTGTTTTATTGCTGATGCGTGAGGATATATCCCTCAGAAGACAGATGAAAAAGCATGAGGAAAGACAGAGAGGAGAAGACCTGAAGCAAGCAAAGCTATGGATGTGCATGAATGCAAAACACCCAGCAGGGATGTGAGGGGTTATATCTGTTGTAGGCTTCATGAAGTGTCAAAGTGCTAAAATGCTTCTTAAGCTAAGACTTGGTTGCTGACCTACTGTGTATAAATATCTGATTATTTATATTTGGCTCCAATGTCACTATATGATAAATCTTTGCAGTGGTTCAGTTATGCTGGACTTAATTATTTCTTACCCATCAATGCCTATAGATCCCCCCAGTGTAGCAAACTCACCAAATCATTCTTTACCAGTTTATTAAATGACTAGTGAAAGTGTTATCACATGAGTTGGGAGTGACAGTAATCCTCTCAGCATCAACCTGCACATACAGTATATTTTCCAACATTCATGACAGCAGTCTAAGTATCTGCTTTGACTAAGATGTCAATCAATGTTAACTACGCTGCTACACCCCCCCCCCCCCCCACACACACACACATACACAGATATCTGCCACCACGAGTTTTTAGTTGGAAGATGACCCACATACCAGATCAGCAGTGTGGCTGTGATTGTAACCCTTTAAGCAATGTCTGCAACTCCTACAACTAAGTTCTTGACAGACTGCCATGTTGCAAACAAGCAAAATTTTAATGAAACTTTACGGGAGCAGAGTTCAATTACTTCTCTATGCTTCAGAGCATGGAAAAGTGACTAAGCTGTTTTTAAAACATTTAATAAAAAATAAAAAAGGATAATGCATCAATATTTACAGAAAAAAAAATATAAACCAAAATTGAGCAAAGACACAAAATCGTTCCCAGTATGAATTAAAGAGGATTACAAAGATGAAGCAAGAATACTTAAGTTCCTCAGCTTTCGCTTGAACAGTCGTCCAGGTGGTTCAGTCCAGCTTTTATTAATCAGCCGGATTAACATTAATGTACATCCTCATTCTGTACATAACTCTCTGGTTTACAATGATTGGTCAAGTCAGTGAATTTATATACAGAAGAAGTCAGCAGTCAAAAGGTAAACAGTCTTTCAACTGGCCATTATTATGACTTAAAAGATTTGACCGATGTAAAAGTTCCAGTTGGTGCATTTGTTATTGGCCACAGTTAGAGGTCTGATTATAACGTGTGATTGCCTGTGGTTACTTTCTTTTCCCCCTCCTTTTTTTAAATGAAAATATATAGCACAATCATGTATTCCTGGAGAGTGGTGATCAAAGCACAGTGACCGAAGTCTCAGGCAACATGTTTTATTGCCCTCATGGATTACATCATGAATATGCGTTTTTTTGCAGTGGGGGGTGTGACAAGAGAGAACTGATTCACTGTATTGCATTACCCGGGATATTATGCATATTCTTCCTGATACTTTATATAATAAAAAAAAAATAATATTTGTAAAATAACCTCCTTTTTAAAATATTGACTCAGTACGTTGCGAACAACATCATATGACATAATGCCCATTTCCACTACACGCGGTGTGATGTGGCTAAATAGATGCATCACACCACTGTTGTACTGAAACCAATGCTTGGCAATGAAACAGTTGCGGTGCGGAGCAATCAGAGAATCATAAGCGGGCTGCAGATTTTCACACAGCCGCATCTGCCCGCCGTCACCTCCTATGCACTTCCGCATCGGGAGAAGTGGAGAGAAGTGGAAAGACGTGAATGGGAGCGGAAGTGATTTGATGTGACACGATAGCTGCACTGCATCCCTTCTTTCCAGTGGAAAAGGACCCTAATGCATTGCAGAAGGTAGGACTGCACTGGTCCTACCTTGCCACTAACCACTACTGCAAAATATTTTAGTTTATAACTACATGTTACGGTTTTTATATAAATCACTGAAGAGATTGTCAGTTATATATACTGTATATATACTGTATATTACTAAGAATGATTGGGTTGGTCTCTCTCTTTCTCTTTCCTTCAGACAGGAATGATTGTGCCTTCATAGATAGATGTAATAGGTAATTAGAAGTGAACAATCCCTTTATTGGACACGGCAATAAATGTGTTGATTGGACAGAGCTTTCGAACCAATGAGTAGAGATGGGCCGAACGGTTCGCCGGCGAACGGTTCCAGGTGAACTTCGGTGGTTCGCGTTCGCCTGGACCAGGAGAACTTTTGCAGAAGTTGGAATCGCCCCATAATGCACTATGAGGGTCAACTTTGACCCTATGCATCACAGTCAGCAGGCACATTGTAGCCATTCAGGCTATGCTAAGCCCTGGAGTCCCACCCCCCCTTATATAAGGCAGGCTTGCCGGCCATTACACTCACTCGTGTGCCTGCTAGAGACAGACTAGGGACAGCTGCTGCAGACTTGTTCTCCTAGGGAAAGATTAGTTAGGCTCTTGGTCTTGGCTTGCTTCTGGCTGATTGTTATTGCTAAAATAGCACCCCTCAACAGCTCTTTTGAGAGCTAATGTTTTCCAGATGGTTTTTTGTGTGTGTTGCTCACTGACATTATACAGCCCTATCTGTTGCAGCTGGACCTTGGTAATTGTTAATACTGTGCCAGCCAGGCCCTGCCTAACTATCTATACTGGGACACCTACCTATGCCTACCTAACTACTGGGGCACCTACTTACCTATATGGTAACACCTACCTACCTATACTAGGGGACCTACCTATGCCTACCTACCTATACTGGGTCTCCTACCTATGCCTAGCTAACTACTGAGGCACCTACCTATGCCTACCTACCTATACTGGGACTCCTACCTACCTATACTGGGTCTCCTACCTATACCTAGCTAACTACTGGGACACCTACCTATGCCTACCTACCTATACTGGTGTAACCCTGTGTGGGGTTCTTCTTTAACCTTGAGACACTATACTTTTCTTGAATATGGCAATAAAGAAAAGGCCAGGCATCAGAGCGTTAACTCAATTTATGTACATTAAATGTATAACAAGTTTAATTAAGTTGAGCTGTGAATGCAGAAAATATTTTTCCTAGAGGAAGATCTTGTCTTTAATTAATGTAAAGTGAGAGAACACACTTCTCTGTCCACTATAAGGCAATGTCTCACAATCTAATAGTAAGCAATGTGTTAACCTCTTTCGGTGACTGAACAAAGTTACAGCAGTAGAACACTTTCACTTTGCAGTACAACACTGTCTCTTTAAGGATTTTTCATGCACTAAACATTCACTGGTTAGGCTTTTCTTGGGACTGAGCAATGTCACAGCAGTAGAACACTTTCACTTTATAATACAGCACTGTCTCTTTAAAGATCCTTCATGAATAGAACATTCACCAGAACTGAGCGTCATTTATCAGTAGGATATTAGGATACCATCTCTTGGCAATAAGGTCTCTCTCAGGAGCTACATAGCACAAATAGTCTGGATGGCCTGAAACACACCTCCTATGCATATGATATATCAGTCTGTGTGGAGAGTGAGTGGGAGACTTATCTTGAGAGCTGCAGCCAGTGCCACATGCAGCTTGGCAGACTGGAGTCCTGTCTGTGGGTGCTGGGTGTCTGGCTCACTGCTTTCTCTACTGTTAGATGGTCCTCTCCTGAGGTATGCTCTTCCCTGCAGACAGCTGTACTTGGGGGTCCTCACTAGAACGTTTTTCTCCTTCAGGACAAGCTATAATCCTTTTCACAGGCCCTCTCTTCCTTCAGCACTCACTCTCTGCCCACCATGTGACCAACCTCTCTCCTCTAGCACAACAGCCCTCCCCCCTGCTCAAAACCAACTTTATTGTCCTAGAACAAAACAGACAGACATGTTCTGAGAGCACACACCCTCTCTGTTCAAGGAGTGTAGCATGCAGCAGTAAATAATTATTTGACTTGTTGTCCCACACAAATATGCATTTAAGAACCACTAGTATGCACTGTCATTATTGAGGGGGTTACACTGGGACTCCTACCTATGCCTACCTACATACAAGAAGATAATAAGGTCGTTGCTTCATTGTGGACAGACCATATTTGATCAGCTGGACAGTCACTGTTGTTCTATCATTGAGCTACCACAGCCCGGCGACCATATGGGCTGGAAAACTGCCACGGCCTGCACTCTGTTGTTTGCGGTGCGTTACACAGTGAGTTTGGTGTGTCAGTGTGAAGCAGAACTCTAATTACACTCCCTGATTGATGTATACACACCAAGATGTTTTAAAGCACTTTAGGCCTGCATTCAATGTGATTTCTGCCCTTAAAACGCTGCTTTGCGTCACATCCAGATTTTTCCCCAGGACTTTGGGCATGTATCCCACTCCGCCATGCCCCCTCCAGGTGTTAGACCCCTTGAAACATCTTTTCCATCACTTTTGTGGCCAGCATAATTTTTTCAATTTTTCAAAGTTCGCATCCTCATTGAAGACTATTGCGGTTCGCAAACTTTTCCGCGAACCGAACCTTCCGCGAAGGTTCGCGAACGGGGTTCACAAACCTAAAATCGGAGGTTCGGCCCATCTCTACCAATGAGCACCTTTATAAATGTATTACACAGGGAAATTATTGGTTGTTGTCCAAAATTTCATGCATATACATTACTTAAGTGTCTCTAGAGAATTTCAATGTTGTATTTAAAGTGTACTTGAAGTGATATAAGACATGATAAGATAAACATATACACATATAGTACTGGTCCCACTAAGACATTATCTGAAGTCATTTTCTGTTTACTAGTACAGCAAGAGTTAAACAAACTTCAATTGTTATCTATGCAAGCTAGCTTGTCTGAGCTTGTCGAGCAACTAGTTAAATTAAGTCCAGTTTTCTGAAAAGTAAATAGAAGTTAAAAGCTTATATCTGTCAGGAATATTTGAGTGCAGAAAAGTATAAGGGGCTATAGTTGTGCTTCTTTTGCAGATAAAAAGGCAAAGTGTGGATTCTAAACAGTAGCTGTGACAGTCTGATGTAATTTTAAGAATACACCTATAAAACTGAAAATAAAAATATGAGACTCTTTTCTACTAATGATGCTCTATTTTATCATCTGTACTACCAGGGCAGTTTCTAGGCTGTAGAGCTCCTAGGGCAAGGGTGTAAAAATTATGCCACCCCACGTCGATTCAGGGACACTATTGCGATGCGATAGTAACATTGCCCGATATGATGTCATCAGGGGGCACTGTTACTTTGAGATGGAAAGCAAGGGACTAGGAAGTAAGTACATGCGGAACGTGGATCCCGACAAGACCGGGAAAATACCGAGTGCAGTATTTTCCAGACAAGATTTTTTTATCGCACTGCTGTTTATGAATCAAGGCCAATGTGAGTGAACATATCCAGCTGCACACTCTGCATGCACCCTCCTGATGCTGTGCCCCAGGCAATGCTTGCCTCAAAACAGTTATGCAAGAGTTTTTAAAGTAACCCATGCACAAATATTACAGAGGGTGCAAGCATATTGGTTATTTGTAATAGGGGATATTCAGAGCCCATTAATAGGGTACCTTAATATAGTAGTCGTTGGTACTTATTTGGCAGAGATTTCATTTCCTCCATTCTCATATTCCACTTTCATCAGAGTTCACAAGTTCTTTTTTCCAAACATTTTTCAGTTTTTGTGAAGATAATGCTGGAGTGGTCTCATCTCTATTTAAAAGGAAAATTAAAGCATAATATGCAGATGATTATTTTTTCTCCCAAAAAAATTAATAAAAATCTGTTCCAGCTAGGTTGGGAGGATAGCAAGACCAAATAACAAAATGAGTAACTAATGGGTCAGATTTGATTTTCTCTGTTCCTTAGCAGCTAGGAATCAAACATTTGAAGTATACAGGGAACATGAAAGAAAGGATTTTTGGGGGGATGACTGTACTGTGAGTGTATTGTTAAATAATGTGATAAAGAGCTCCATCTGAGGGTTGCTTCTTAATATAGGTATTTCAGTTTTAACTGTCTCACACCAAAAAGACTCAAAATAAAAGTAGATCAAATGTAAGTGATTGAAAGTACTGAAATCTCCCCAGCAATGTGGTCGACTGATCCTATTTATTTATAAAGGACTTCCTTAACATAAATATATAACTTGAGTCTTGAGCTTATAGAAGAGACAGGATTTAAAGGAAATATGTTCTTACACTAAACATTTAATGAATAATGTATTCTAAAAAAAATGAGATGATGCACAAAGAAAAACAACTGTATGGTATAAGTGAAAGGGAAGCCATATGAGACTTGGAAACTTTAAAAGATGTGGGTAGTGGTGGAAGTGTGTATATATATATATATAACTAATTGTTATGAGAAATTTGGAAAAGTTCAGATTTTTTTTTAGACTTTACTAAAATAAAATAGACATCAAATCTTGTGATGAGGCAGTGATACACTACAGTGATAATGGAGGGAACATAGTTCTTTGGACCAAGGAACCTTATACGACTGAGGCTAAGTGGGACCTAAATGGCCCAGGTGTCTGTTTGAAATTGTGTGGTGGCTGCTTCCCAGATATAATTTCAAAGCCTGATAACATTTTGAAGAAAACGAGTGAGATAATTACAGGTGAAGACTTTCAATTTATGTCTACATTTAGTTAATGAGTACCAAGTTTTTAAGAAATAAAAACATGCAGCCAACCTAGATAGACTTCCCATTGTTTCCAGGATACAGGGCCCATTGGAGTGAGGTGGTATTTTCTAAGTCACTTTCTAAGTCACTAAGTCATGTTTAATAGTTGCCATGCTATGTAAAGGATACTGGAAACCCATTGTGTTTGCTCTTTGATTTCAAAGTGGAAAATGAGGACCTACTCGTGGAGTTACGTGATTGGGTGACATACAGACTGATGCACAGAGGGTAGCGACCGTCAAACTTTCATAAACTGTATGTCTGTATACAATAACCTGTAGTGAGAATAATAGATGGACTAACACAGGTCCTTATGCCATCAAGCCTATACATATAATTCAGTGTTGTACTGGACTGATCTGTAGATGTTTATTTTGGATCACTTATAGTTTAAGAGGTGAATGATTATTTTTGGTCTGAAGAAAGAACCCAGCTGGACATGGAAAGTACCTGTTGAATATAGTTTCTGTGCCTTGGTTAAAGAGGAACTCCAGTGAAAATAATGTAATACAAAAGTGCTTAATTTTTAATATAATTATGTATAAATGATTTAGTCAGTGTTCATGATAAATTTTTTCCTCTCCCTGATTTACATTCTTACGGTGACATTTTTACTGCTGGCAGGTGATGTCACTGGAAGGAGATGCTGCTTGCATTTTTTTGCAGTTGGAAACAGCTGTTATTTCCCACAATGCAATGAGGCTCCCACAGTGTGATGTCAGTACCTCAGTAGTGTGAAGCGCTGACATCACTGTGGGAAGGGTTTCACCACGAAAACCCCTGATGATCTGTTTGTGAAAAAGAAAATATTTCTCATGGAAAAGGAAGTATCAGCTACTGATTAGGATGAAGTTAAATTCTTGGTTATGGTTTCTCTTTAGGTTTTATGAATTCATCATGTGTTGTTTAAGTGTAAAAGCAATTATCCTGTAAATGAACGATTGCCATATATTACTAACTAGCTGGTCACCCGGCGTTGCCCGGGTATGTAATTGGCTAGTGTTAGCTCTGTCCACTTTTTCTAATCCTAACACACAATTACTCAATGATGACCTAGTTTGTGAGCTTTGCGGTCTTTGGCATCAATAATTGGCATTGAAATGAAATAAATCTAATTGGCTGTGGCTCCACTCCTTTGAAAATCAATAGGTGAATTTTGATTAGCTTTTGTAGGCTCCACCCACTTTTCTGAATATTAATCCCAGTCACCCAGTGACCAACAGTGCAAAGTTTAAGAACCCTGCCATTGACAGACAGTGTAAGAATGGCTGCAGTTTACATTCTGGCAATTAAATTTGTATTTTTCTTCACCCACTGATGTCCTAATGTTTCCCGGGTATGTATTTGGCTGCTGTTGGCTGTGGCCACTTTTTCTAACCCTAACACACAATTGTCAATAGTCAATGACCAAGTTTGTGAGATTTGTGGTCTTTGGCATGAATAATTTTCATTGAAATGAAACACATCTGATTCGCTGTTTGTGGTCCCACCCCTTTTCTAAATATTTAACCCCAGTCACCCAATGATCAACTGTACCAGGTTTGAGGCTTGTGCCATTAACAGTGCAAAAATGGCAGCAATTAAATATTTGCCTTGAAAATCAATAGGTGAATTGTGATTGTTTTTTGTAGGCTCCACCCACTTTTCTGAATATTAATCCCAGTCACCCAGTGACCAACTGTGCAAAGTTTTAGAACCCTACAATTAATAGTGTAAGAATGGCTGCAGTTTACGTTTTCCAAGTGAAATTTGCGTTTGTCTCCACCCACTGAAGACTCGGCATTGCCCAGGTATGTATTTGGCTGGTGCTGGCTCCGCCCACTTTTTCTAACTCTAACACAAAATTACTTAATGACCAAGTTTGTGAGCTTTGCGTTCTTTGGCATCAATAATTTGCATTGAAATAAAATAAATCTGATTGGCTGTGGCTCCACCCCTTTTTTGAATTTGAACCCCAATCATCCAATGGCCAACTGTACCAGGTACAGGTGATTAACAGTGCAAGAATGGCATCCATTAAATATTCCCCTTAAAGATTAATAGGTGGATTTTGATTGGCTTTTGTAGGCTCCACCCACTTTTCTGAATATTAATCTCAGTCACCCAGTGACCAACTGTGCAAAGTTTGAGAACCCTACCATTAATAGTGTAAGAATTGCTGCAGTTTACATTTTCTCAGTGAAATTTGTATTTGTCTCCACCTACTGATGACCCGGCATTGCCCGATTATGTATTTGGCTGGTGTTGGCTGCGCCCACTTTTCCTAACCCTAACACACAATTACTCAATTACTCAATGACCAAGTTTGTGAGCTTTGCGATCTTTGGCATCAATAACCTGCATTAAAATGAAACAAATCAGATTGGCTGTTTGGGGCTCCACCCCCTTATATAAATTTAAACCCCAGTCACGCAATGATCAACTGTACCAGGTTTGAGGCTTGTGCCATTAACAGTGCAAGAATGGCAGCAATGAAATATTCCCCTGAAAAATCAATAGGTAATTTTTGATTGTTTTTTGTAGGCTCCACCCACTTTTCTGAATATTAACCCCAGTCACCCAGTAACCAACTGTGCAAAGTTTGAGAACCCTACCATTAACAGTGTAAGAATGGCTGCTGTTTACATTTTCCCAGTAAAAATTGTATTTGTCTCCGCCCACTTATGACCCTGCATGGCCCACTTATGTATTTGGCTGGTGTTGGCTGTGCCCACTTTCCTAACCCTAACACACAATTAATCAATTACTCAATTACCAACTTTTTGAGCTTTGCAGTGTTTGGCAACAATAATTTGCATTGGCTATTTGTGGCTCCACCCCCTTTCTGAAATTGAACCCCAGTCACCCAATGATCAACTATACCAGGTTTGAGGCTTGTGCCATTAACAGTGCAAGAATGGCAGAAATGTAAATATTCCCCTTGAAAATCAATAGGTGAATTTTGATTGGCTTTTATAGGTTTCAACCACTTTTCTGATTAATAATCCTGTTCACCCAATGACCAACTGTGCAAAGTTTGAGAACCCTACCATTAACAGTGTAAGAAAAACAAAAGTTTGCTTTCTTAAAACAGAAAGAATTTGCAATAATTCAGGTTGGAGTGAGCTTGAGATGTCTCCCAGTGCATCACTGCTGAATATATGCAAATTAACCATTGTTACCCTTAGAAGCTAAACACACCTCTAGAACCGCTGGAATGCTTTGATGTGTCAGTTTGTTAATTTGTACAGAGCCATAATAATCTAACATGCATACAAACTGTTTTGGAATTTTTTTTATTTTTTTTTATTTTTTTTAGCCTTTCAGATTAAAATCACTTAAAAACCAGCCCTCACGCGGATCTCTCCATCAGGTTGGCAGCGATCTTGCCCTTCCTTCACTGTTCAATCATCATGCCGGCTTTTATTAAGTCTGTTCTTTATCAATAAAAAGAAAACAAAACATTTTAGAGCAATGAGCTCCACTCATTTTGCTTCCACAATTCTTGCGCCTTCTCCTCTCCAACACCTTTTTTTTCCGCCAGGTACACCACATACAATCTTGCTAAGAAAATATTGCACACTGCTTCAAGTGACAACTCCTCCTTCTGGAATACTATTAAGTTTCTTGCATCCCACAAAACTTCCTTAAGTACAGAGAACACAATCCACCCCTTCCTATTCTTCTCCTTTGCACCCAGTGACACTCCACCCATCACCATTGAAAGAGATGTGACCCTAACCTCCACCACCACCTCTAAAAATGTCCTCAACTTCCTCCGAAAACCCTTTGCAAAATCACAATCCCAAAACACGTGGTCCACATCCTCTTCCCCTCCACACCCTTCTCTTGGACACCTTCCTGAGGGAGTCATACCCCTCAATTTACAAAAAAACCCTAGTAGGGAGCGCTGACACCAGAGCCATCCAGACAACATCTTTTTGCCTGTTTGTTATTCCTTTAATACTCATTCTTTTCCATACTGTCTCCGCTTGTCATTCCTTTTATATAACATATTATATCATTTCTTGTGATCCATTTTTTTATATTCTGCTTGTTTATGTCTGTTAAGGCTGCTCCTGCCATATTGAAATTGTCCAGAATTCCTTTAACTTTTTGGTAGCATGATGTATAGTGAATGCAACAGGCTTGCTCAAATCCTTAGCGACCCATCCCAACCTGTTCCACAACCATCCTCCCAAGTACCTCACAAAATCCTTCACCCTCCCCTCTGACTCCAACACTCTACGGACAGACACCAGATAGTGCAGAGACAAAAAGGAAGCAACATCAGGGAAATCCCAACCACCCAGAGACACACCCTTGTGAACCGTCACCCGTGCCACCCTTTCCATCTTTGAACCCCAGAAGAAGACAAACAACATTCTCTGCACCTCTTGCATCCACCTTCCTTTTGCCAGGAGGCAAGACCAAACAAAAATACAACAACAACGGCAATATCACAGCTTTCACCACCAACACTTTCCCTGAAAAGGACAACTTCCGCAACCTCCACAAATTCAACTTTCTTACCACTTTTCCTTTCACCTCATCCAAAGTCTTTCTACCTTTCATCTCTGCATCAAACACCACACCCAACACCTTGATCTCCTGACTCACCGGCACTTTCTCCACTTTCAAAGGTACAGGCCTCCCAAAGGAAACCAGTTGGGACTTCTCCCAATTCACAGCCATTCCAGACATTCCACAAAACACCTTCACATGCAAATTCACCCTGTCAATATCAGCCTGAGACCCGCCCACAAACGACACATCATCCATATAAGCCAAATACTTCACCTGCTCTCCACCACCACCTGGCACAACAAACCCTTTCACCACTTTATCCCGCTGGACATACCTCAGCAAAGGCTCCACCACACAAATAAAAGCCATAGGCAACAGCGGACACCCCTGCCTGACTCCGGACAAAACGGGGAATGACCTGGACAAAACCCCATTTACCAAGACTTGGCTCGAAATTCCAGTGTAAAAACTTCTAATAACTTTTAGGAGACAATCAGGGACCCCTAATTTTGCCATCACCCCGAACAGGAAGGAGTGTGATACTCTATCAAATGCCTTTTCCAAATCGATACCCTCAATGACCATCGGCACTTTATTTTCCTGTGAAAAATGTATCATGTCCCTTAACAAAACCAGGTTATCGACGCTTCTTCGACCGGGGACCGCACAGGTCTGCCCCTCTCCAATCATAGATGCTATCACACTCCTTAACCTGTTTGCGACCAATTTCGCCACTATCTTGTAGTCCACATTCAACAGCGAAATCGGCCTCCAATTTTTTATCAATTTTTTGTCTCCTTTCTTATAAATCAGGGTGATGACTCCCTCCCGTCCAGAAGAAAAAACCTCCTGGACCACCTCCACCACTTCCCCACCAATGATAGGCCAGGTCCACCTAAAAAACTTCACTGGGAGCCCATCCTTCCCTGGAGTCTTGCCTGTTTGCATGGCACCCACACCTCCTCCGTGGCCACCGACTCTTTCAACTGCTGCACCTCCAACGGATCTAAACACTCCTCCAACACCTCATCACAATACTCTTCCACCTCCACATCCGACACAACATTCCGTCCTCCATACAAATCCACATAAAACTTCTGCACCTCTTCCACCACCTCAGAGCCAACCACTTCTTTCTCATCCACCACCACTGACTCTAACACTTCCCTACTGGACACCACCTTCTTAAAGAAGAAACGGGAGCAAGACTCCCCCTCTTCCAAATCTCTCACTTTTGCCTGATACACAATCCTCTTCCCACGCTCCATCAACATTCCCTTCATTCGCTGTCTTGCCTCCTCCAACTCTTCCTCCACCTCATACCCCCATACCTTCATCTTCACCAGATACTGCAATCTCACTTTCCACCTTTCTTCCTCCTCTCTCTGCAAACACCTCTTCTCATACGCCAGATTCCTGAAAAAGCCATAAATCCTCCTCTTCACCCAATCCCACCATTCCAACAAATCTACAAAACCTCTCTTCCGGCGCACCCATCCTGCATATTCCACCCTAAATCTTTCAAGTACATCCACATCCTCCAACAACTCCACATTCAACTTCCAGACTCCCTTCCCAAACACCACTCTCTCCGACGCTTCCAGGGAACAAAGAATGGCTCTGTGATCAGAAAAAGTGATCTGGTGATAAGAGACAGCAGAAACCAACACATACCTAGAAAGTAAAAAGTAATCTATGCGTGACTTAACCGTGCCCGTATTTGAAAAGTAAGTATATTCCCTGTCCCTACTGCCTGCCGCCAAAGCTGCATCCTGCAGTCCAAAATCTGTCACAATCTGGTTGAGGATCCTACTGGTGGAGTCCAGCTTGTTCTCTCCTGACCCCACTCGATCCCCAACCGATCTTATACAGTTCAGATCGCCGGCCACAATGGTCTTAATGCGGCCTGGCAGATTGAACTTGAGCACCTCCAAAAACTCCGCCCTCTCTTTCTTGTCTGCAGGAGCGTAACAGTTAAAAAGACGGTACTAGGAACCAAAAAAATAAAAATTCACAACCATCATCCTTCCCGGAATGATGACAGCATGTGACAAAACCTTTATGCCTGGGTTATTAAACAGCACGCCAATGCCCTCATTCCTACTCTGGCAGGCAGGGGACCAGATGGCATTGCCCCCTGCCCATTCCCCAGAGCCTGGTACCGTCTTCAATATACTGTACACTCCTGCAGACAAAAAATATCCGCCCTAAAATTTGCGAGGTCCTGCAGGACTGCAGCCCGGCGGTATGAGGAGCCGATCCCCCTCACATTTACAGACAGCAGGGACAGCACCATCACCAAAAGACACCACATGCTATGCACCCTACACTCAGCCATCATCACTTCTTGGATGCCCTGGGACTCTTCCTTAAGCCCACTGTAGCGGGCTCCTGCTTTCCTTTTCTATTTTTCTTCCTTTTTTGTTTCTTTGACTCCGCCATATTCCAGTCCTCTGGACCAGAATCTCCAGCAGCACTTGGCCCAGGCACCTCTGGGTTAATCCTCCTAGCTGGTTTGGTGTTTTTCCAGCTAGTGGGCACAGGAGACTGCGTCATATCAACTTTTAACTCTCCCTCAGAAATGTCACTGACAATACGCATTTTTGACACATGGGTGTCATCACTCTCTGATTCCGTCACAGCCTCTTTTCTTTCCTGATAAGGTGGTGGATAATCGCTGTCACTCTCTTCTATCACCACCTCTTTCTCCCCTTCCACCTTCCCAGGGTCAGTTATGTCCATCTCACTCTTCTCCTCCTCATTTGCATAACCTCCTCCCACTTCCTCTGACATCATGCTGGCTGATTTCCCTCCTTTATTTGAATTTGGGGAGCCGTTTTTTTTGGAGGGAAAAGAGGGAGTCCCCTGCTGGGATCTCCCCACAGCAGTGTCAGCCTTTATCTTTTTCCCTGCGCTTTTCACAGGGCTGGAATGTGCTGGCAGAGTCTTCTGCGAGAGAGCAGAAGAAGGGGTGGAGTCAGGATTGTGCAGGGGATCAGCTGACTGTACAGCTGTTTCCCCACCTGCATACCTCTCGTTCTCGCCGGCTGAGCCGGCTCCAGGGACTGTGGCACTACTGCTCCCAGCGGACCTGCGGCTACTAGCATCCATGGCAGGCCGCTGGGAGTCTGTGCAGACATCAGGCACCTCTGCCTGGCTGATGAGAAGCACGGGGGAGGCTTCGGTACTGGTGGCAGGGGTCAGAGAAGCCTCAGCATGCTCTTGAGGCTCACGCTGCGGGTCCCGCTCAGCAACAGCTGAGCTGGTGACGTCACCAGTGGTGCTCACCGCCAGGTCGTGATCACGCTTACGCGTGGATTCACGACCATTTTGACGCATTCCGCCTCGGACACGCTAAGCCGTGAATAGATTTTCAACCAAGAAAATCTACTTCGGCTTCGCGTGAATGCGGACAGAAAAACGCATTCACGCTCGTGAAACCCGGCGCTGAAGTCGTGGTTTGCGGAAATGCGTCAAACTATGCGGAAGTGACACATTGCAGGCCAATCAGAGTGCCCCAGCCAGGCCCTAGCAACCAATCACAGGAGGGGAGCTATGCCCTCCCCTCCTGAATATAAAGCGGCGGCCATGATGGAAAAGCTCTGTCCTTGCTAGACTGTGGTGCTGAGAGGATTATCTCCAGGCCATTGTTGTTTGAGCAAGTGCATTTATTGTGTTAAAAACAAAGCGTTTTTTTTGCTAACACTGCTCTTATACTGTACACAGTTAGCTAGTCAGTGAGTGATTGCTGTAGTTAGTTGTAGTCAGTGTAGTGTAGTGGGAGTGTGGGAGTCTAGTGATTATTTAACTGTGTGTAGTGCAGGCAGGTCCAGTGCTGCAGTGTAGTCAGTGTAGTGGGAGTGGGGATTATCTGTGTGTAGTGCAGGCAGGCAGGTTAGTGCTGCTGCAGTGTTCACTTGTATATTCCAGTGACAGTTATACACTTGTACTATTTGCAGGCAGCCAGTCACACCGCCGGCGCCGCCACTCTCTGCCAGCGCTGTTCATTCATTCTGTCAGTGACCTTGTGCCGTGCCCAGTGCCCACTGCTCGCTCGCTGGCATATGAGCATCTCATTACACAGTGTGACATCCTTGTGTGCCCACTGCATTCTTCAGTAACCTAGTTGTATATCCAGTGCCCACTGCTGTGCCCACTGCATCCTTCAGTGACCTTGTACTGTGCCCACTGCATCCTTTAGTGACCTAGTTGTATATCCAGTGCCCACTGCTGTGCCCACTGCATCCTTCAGTGACCTTGTACTGTGCCCACTGCATCCTTCAGTGACCTAGTTGTATATCCAGTGCCCACTGCTGTGCCCACTGCATCCTTCAGTGACCTTGTACTGTGCCCACTGCATCCTTCAGTGACCTAGTTGTATATCCAGTGCCCACTGCATCCTTCAGTGACCTTGTACTGTGCCCACTGCATCCTTTAGTGACCTAGTTGTATATCCAGTGCCCACTGCTGTGCCCACTGCATCCTTCAGTGACCTTGTACTGTGCCCACTGCATCCTTCAGTGACCTAGTTGTATATCCAGTGCCCACTGTTGTGCCCACTGCATCCTTCAGTGACCTTGTACTGTGACCACTGCATCCTTCAGTGACCTAGTTGTATATCCAGTGCCCACTGCTGTGCCCACTGCATCCTTCAGTGACCTTGTACTGTGCCCACTGCATCCTTCAGTGACCTAGTTGTATATCCAGTGCCCACTGCTGTGCCCACTGCATCCTTCAGTGACCTTGTACTGTGCCCACTGCATCCTTCAGTGACCTAGTTGTATATCCAGTGCCCACTGCTGTGCCCACTGCATCCTTCAGTGACCTTGGACTGTGCCCACTGCATCCTTCAGTGCCGTTGTACTGTGCCTGGTGCATCCTTCAGTGACCTTGTACTGTGCCCACTGCATCCAGTGATTCATTACTAGCAACATGTCTGGCAGGGTTTCGCGGGGTGAGAGGAAAGGGAGTTCAATTGCCTCAGCCACTTCTGGGACTGCTCCACGTCCAGGGAAAGGACACCCAGCTGTACGTGGTCGTGATGCAGCAGAAAGGGGGGCAGCAAAGCCTGGGCCGAGTCAGCGGACGCCATTGTCCAAATATTTTAAAGTTTCTGGTCCCCGTGTGGTGGTTGTGCAAATGGAACCTGACGTACTCATGGACATCATGTCTTCCTCCCAGACCTCTACTGTGAGCACCACTCCAAGCAGCAGCAGCAGCAGCAGCCAACGTTCCACGCTTGTTGTGACATCCACCCCAGCACCCACTGGTCAGCAGCCCTCCCAGGATGACAGCGTTCTGTCCCTCAGTCCGGCTGGGAACCTGCTGATGCAAGAAGCTCAGGACTTACTGGGGACTGATGTGGCAGAGATTGAGATCGGGCCACAATCACAAGCGTTGTTGAGTTCTGGTGATGAAGAAGAGGGGTCTGTGTCTGGGGATGTAGGGACAGAAGAGGAGGCGGGGGAGTCAGAGGAAGAGCTGGATTATGATGATGCTGCTGATGATGACGACGTTGTGGACCCTAACTATGTGCAGCCTGCTGAGTCCGTGGAAGAATGGTCAGAGGCAGAGCAGGATGACGAGTCACCTCGGCCTAGGCAGGGATATCGCCATATGTCAGGCAGGGGCATCGGCAGCAGTGGGCGTGGAGGAAGTAGACAGGACACTGCTTCAGCCGGCACCACCACCATGCAACCCCCATGCAACCCTACTACTACACATTGTTCCGCTGCACCCTCTGCTAGTGGGGGCCGCAGTAAATTAAAGTCACCAGTGTGGGATTGCTTTGAGGAATGTACTGATGACAAAAGGTATGTGGTGTGCAGGTTATGCAGCAAAAGATTGAGCCGTGGGAAAAGTCTGAGCAAGATGGGTACCTCATCGTTCCAGGGCCACCTGAGAAGCCGCCACTGCCGCGAGTATGCGGACTTTAAGAGGAAGCAGGCACTGCTGGCAGGGGTTCCTGAGAGCAGAAGGCCCACCAGCGCAGCAGCATCATCCCTCCCTCAGGGTCGTGAATCCCCCACAGCAGCAGCAGTAGTAGCACGCAAGCGCTCTTCCACCTCGGCTACTCAGGACACAGACATTGAGGCTGGCAGCCAGTGTTCGTCTCTCTCCTCTGTCTCCCCTGCATCTCAGCGTCGTCAGACCCTGCTGAGCGACACCTTTCAGGGTCTGACCAAGCCTCTGCCTCCAAGCCACAGGCGGATCCGCAAACTAAATGGCTTGCTGGCCCGGGCCATGGCATTACAGCTGCTTCCCTACTCCCTGGTGCAGGAGGGGAGCGCCATGCGGACGCTGCTCCAATTTGGCATCCCCGAGTGGCAAGTCCCCAGTCGCCACTATTTCAGCAGGAGCGCGATCCCAGCACTCCACAAGTTTGCGGTGGAAAACGTGGCCCATTCCCTGGACTACTCTGTGGGCAAGCGGGTCCACGTGACCATGGACTCGTGGAGTAGCAGATTTGGGACAGGTCGCTACCTGTCCTTTACGGCCCACTGGGTGACACTGATGGAAGGGAGGGAGGACAAGAGCGCATCAGCCCAGCTAGTGGTGCCACCACGCGGGATCAGGGGGGATGCAGAAGGGTCCTGTCACGACACTCCCTCTGCACCCGGAAAGCAAGCCCGCCTCGGCAGCAGCAGCGCCAAGCCTCGGCACTGCCAAGCCCTTTTAAAATTGGTGACACTGGGGAAGGAGAGGCTTACGGCCACCAACGTCCTGGCCGCCCTCAGGAAGCAGGAGCGGAGGTGGCTGACCCCCAGAGGCCTGGAAGTGGGGTATGTGGCAGCCAATAACGGGGCCAACCTGGTGGCAGCAGTGCAGCAGGGAAACCTCCAGCACATCCCCTGCTTGGCCCACGTGCTCAATCTTGTGGTGCAGCGCTTCTTGCGCACCTACCAGGGGATGAGCGAGCTGCTGCAGGATGCCCGGGCGGTGGTACGCTTTTTCCGCCTGTCAGCCACTGCCTCTGCACTCTTGTCCACCTTACAGCAGCAGTATGGAAGGCCACAACACCGGATGATCATCGACATGCCAGTTCGCTGGAATTCGACTCTGGCCATGTTGGAGTGGCTGTGTCAGCACAGGCTGGCTCTTAGGGCCTACATGCTAGACCCAAGTGTCCCCAGCAACCAGCAAGTCCCCATGATTACTGCCACTCAGTGGACACTGATGCAGCAAGTATGCCTGGTGCTGAGTCCCTTCCTGGAGGCAACCAAGATGGTCAGTGAGGAGCCGGCCTCTGTGTGCCAGTGGGTGCCCTTGGTTTGTCTACTGGAGCAGGCAATGGACAATTTAATTGAGCGTGGGGATGAAGCCCTGAGGCAGTTGGAAGAACAGGAGCAGATGGCAGCACAGTCCAGCTCAGAGGAGGGCTCACAGCAGGTAGTGGAAGAGTTGGAGGTCCCTAACCTGAATGAGGAGGAGGAGGAGGAGCAGAGTGCAGCAGGCGTTGTACGTGGATGGCGGTTTGAGGAGGACAACGACATGGCACAGGAAGAGGACAGGCATGCGTTATGGGACAATGGCGAGGACGAGGAAGATCTTGCTGGCAGGGCCCACTTGTTTCCCATGGCTGTGCACATGTTGCGCTGCCTTCGCAGGGACCCCCGGGTGATCCAGATGCGTTCAAGGGAGGACATCTGGATTACCTTGATGCTTGATCCCCATCTGAAGGGGAAGCTGGGAGACTTAATGACGCCATCCACCACCGAGCAACGCACAAGGGAGTTGAAGGAGGCCCTTGTGCGCAGACTACTGGAAGCATTCCCCCAGCCTTCCACCCCCACTGTAACTGCTCTGCCAAGCCAGCAAGAGGTGCCTGCCATTGCCTCTAGCAGCACAACAACAACCACCAGCAGCAGCAGCAGCAACTGGCGCCCCGGAGACCTGAAGAGCCTAAGCAAGAGCCTGTATGCAGTGCAGCAGCCCAGAACAGAGGTGCCCGCCACAGCATCCACCACCAACCACCACAAGCAACGACTGACCACCATGGTGTCTGACTATATGGGGTCATCCAGCGGGCTCAATGACACCGACAGCCCCGTGGACCCCTTGGAGTACTGGGTCAAGAGACTGGACATCTGGAGCGAGCTTTCCCAGTACGCCCTGGAACTCCTATCCTGCCCTCCTTCCAGTGTCCTCTCAGAGAGATGCTTTAGTGCGGCCGGTGGCGTGGTCACGGAGAAGCGCTCTCGGCTCTCCCATGCCTCTGTGGACAAACTCACCTTCCTGAAAATCAACCAGGCTTGGGTGGAAGGTGAGTTCCTGGCCCCTATTGTCGGACACAGGGGGACATGAAGTGGCTGCTGCATGTGCTGTTGTTAACTATGCCTGCCTTTATAAAGACAGTTACTACCTGCCTAGTGCCTACCTTGGTTAATTTTTTGGTGTTATGGTACTACTACCAGTAAGTTGCCATGGTCCTCCTTCTGAGCTGCTGAACTGACCGCCCGCTTTGTCCTCCTGACTCAGTCGCTACTACACTCTGCGTTCACACTGCCCGGGTCACTGGGTGCATTTAATTTTTTGGCCAGCACTATGACGCTGTGCTACTACTACTACCACCAGTATGTTGCCATGGTCCTTCTGTGCTGCTGAACTGCACGCCCGCTTTGTCCTCCTCCTCCTCCTGACTCAGTCGCTACCACGGTACCACCAATGTACTCTGTCTGCGTTATCACTGCCCGGGTCACCGGGTGCATTTAATTTTTTGGCCAGCACTATGACGCTGTGCTACTACTACTACCACCAGTATGTTGCCATGGTCCTTCTGTGCTGCTGCTGCTGAACTGAACGCCCGCTTTGTCCTCCTCCTCCTCCTCCTGACTCAGTCGCTACCATGGTACCACCAATGTACTCTGTCTGCGTTATCACTGCCCGGGTCACCGGGTGCATTTAATTTTTTGGCCAGCACTATGACGCTGTGCTGCTACTACTACTACCAGTATGTTGCCGTGGTCCTTCTGTGCTGCTGAACTGAACGCCCGCATAGTCCTTCTCCTGACTCAGTCGCTACCACCACTGCACTCTGCGTTCACACTGCCCGTGTCCACTGACAACTCTGCTGCGATGTCATTGCTAATTGCTGCAAAAAAAAAAAAAATTACAAAAACCTCTCTGGGGCCTTTTTGGCGTCAGCCACTCATCCTCCTCCAGCGGTACCTTCGCCGCCAAGTGCCATTGGAACTCGCCTTCACCTTTTTGACTGCTTAACGCGTATATCCCTTTTTAAAACCACTTATTACCAATTAATAGCCCCATTTAAAGTGTTGATTTCACTTTAAAATCCATTTTCTCTAGAAAAAAAATCTTTTGGAATTTTTTATGTTGAAGTTATGTTGCCCCTTATCACCTCGATAATCCATGCAATTTGTGGGATTGTAGCATGTATGGGGGCTTTGTTATTAACGTTAAAAGAAAATCCGCCTCCGGGCGGGAATCCACGCGTGATTACGCCATTCACGGCAGAAAATCCGCGTGGTTGCGTGGACGCGGACGAAAATCCGCATGCGGCGGGGCCGAATGCGGATTTTTTTTTGCAACCACGCGGATTGCCGAATTCGTGGATGAGGCACATCCGAGCATCCCTGGACGTCACTGGCATCAGGGGAATCCCGCTCTGCTTGAGAGCCGGGCACATCTTCGGGGAGCTGCTCTGGGGGGGTTTCCTCCACAAAATCTCTCTGCACAGCCCCAGCCTGACTCTCCACAGCGGGGGGACTCAGGGCAACCTCAGTCACAGCACATAAATCAGCTTCTCCAGTCCTACTCGCTGCAGACACGGCAGCGGCAGCCTTCTTGCAGGCAGGACCGGCAACATTCTGCACATCACAGGGAAACTCTGCAGACAGAGGCACGGCGTCCTCTTCACCCCCACTCCCCACAGCATCATCATTTTCATTCACATCCTCGGAAAGTTTCCTTTTTTTAACTCGCTGCGGCTTTGGCACCTCCTCTGCCTGCAGCATCTGGGAATCAGTCACATCTTCCACAGGGGGGACAGGGGGGGGTCTCAGCAAAGGGAGGCTCAGTAACAGCCTCAGGGTCCCGGGGCTCCACATGGGGAGCCAGTGATCCCCTCCTTCCCCTGCTGTATGAACCAGCTGCAGCAGCATACGTGTAAATCCTTGTTTTGCCACGCTTTTCACAATCTTTGGCCAAGTGGCCACTTATCCCACAGAGGTCACAAACTTTCACCTTCTTACAGCTGGAGCCAGGGTGCACTGGCTCCTTGCAATGTCTGCACCGCTCCTCAGAAACACAACTTCCGGCTCCATGCCCGAACATATAGCACCTCCGGCAGTAGAGAGGCTGCCCAGGATACGTGACATAACCTCTCTCCCCGGCAATAGAGAAAACAGGGGGCGGGTGAACTACATCATGCCAGCAACCCTCCTGTCTCTTGATCTTCACAAAAAACTTCATTTTGCTTCTGTAAACACCAATATGGTTATATATTTTTTCAGCATAACTTACATCCTTAAAATATCTGAGCATAAACAGCCTGACCACATCTGGCTCCACGAATGGATTGTACATATGTACATAAATCTGTCTCGCCTTTTCGTTAAATAATGGCGTGACCGACTCCAACCAATTAACATAATATTCCCTGCTCTCTCTATAATCTGCCAGCACTTTTAGCGCATCTTCCTCATTATGCATAGTAATATCATAGGCCCCTTGCCCTGGAAAATCTTGTATTGCGAACATCTTGCTCTTATTCAGCTTCAACCCCTCCACCAGTACCTTATCGATGAACGCCTTTGGTCCATGCTTCCTCCAATCCGTCTTTACTACAAAGCGAACTGAGTTCCAAAGTTTTGGCATGCCTCCTCCACCTCCTCCACTCGACGCAGCTGCTATCCTCCCCTCGTTTATCCAGGGCCCCCACAAGGAGGACCCTTAAAATACCTCTCGTACCAAAGACCAAGTAACTATACTGTTTTGGATTGTTTGATCCTCATCAGTGCATGGCATAGATTAATTTGGCTCTATGCAGTAGGGCTTGTAACACCGAGAGGTACAGACTAACTAGCAAGCTCATGGTGACCCAGAACTCATTGGAGTGTGTAAGGGACTACAATGGTCCTAATAGCCCCCTTACTAAGATGTTAAGAAAAACAAAAGTTTGCTTTCTTAAAACAGAAAGAATTTGCGATAATTCAGGTTGGAGTGAGCTTGAGATGTCTCCCAGTGCATCACTGCTGAATATATGCAAATTAACCATTTTACCCTTAGAAGCTAAACACACCTCCAGTGTAACAGTGTAAGAATGGCTGCAGTTTACATTTTCCAGTGAAATTTGCATTTGTCTCTTTTTGGTTATGGGAATAAAAAGTATCCTATACTTTATTCCAGGTAATGTACTATGTGTGTGCCAAATTTCATTCAAATCCGTTCAGCGGTTTTTGCGTGATCGAGTAACAAACATCCAAACATCCAAACTTTCCCATTTATTATATTAGTAGGATTACAGATATTTACACAGCCAAGACATATTTTGAGAGGTAGGCGAGGATGGGTAGAAACATATTTTGAAGATGATTTTTACTCCTTAGACCTGTGGTACTATTGTGGAAAAAAAAGGTGATACTGAAGTGAAAAAAAGTTATAATGAATTGTATAGTATGTGTAGTACTCATAATTAAAAGAACATTAGTGGCAAAGGAAAAAAGTCTCATATTTAAATTTTTAGATATAATAGTTTTTCTTTAAAAACAAAATAACATTGCACAATTCTCAATTCATATTTGCAATTACAAACCACACTCTGTATTTGAAACTATAACACAAGCAGAGCTAATGACCCTTTCAACTTCCTTGCAAAAAAAATCTTATCTGTCTCTGACCATATCTCTGCGGTACAGTATAAATGCTCCAGAAAACAGCGACCCAAGTTGGGTCGGAGAGCTCAGAGAGGCTCTTTTGCATATATTACAATTGAAGTTTCTTAACTTTTCTTGTACTGGAAGCAATATTAGACTCATATCTGTGCTACTAATGTTCTATGGCTTAACTGTACTATCCATACAGATAATTTTCTCATAGGTTTATTGTCACTTCAGATTCCCTTTAAGGCATAGAGGGGAGTTGAGACCACATTTTGTTTTGTTTTAAGCATAGCTTAGGCCTGGTTCACATTAGCGTTCCCTGTCCGGATCCGCCTGATCGGATCCGGACCGTATACTGTACAAACGGAACGTACGTTCCACATAGCAATGCAAAGTCTATGCGGACGTTCACATGCGTACGTTCCGTACAGAACGGAGCCGGATCAGATCCGGACTCCGGAGGCTTTTCCAACATGCAGATCCAGATGGCAGCCTGATGCATGCCTGATGCAAACGGACCGGATCCGGATCAGGTCCTGATCCGATCCGGATTCGGTCCGTTTGCATGCCAAAACGCAAGTGTGAACGGGGCCTTATACAGAAGAATTTAGCAGCAGGAAAAAAAAACTAAGATGATTGTTGTTGTTTTTTTTAAATATGCAATCTATGTTGTTCATGAGGCCCAGATGCAGCCAATTATGCCATCACAAAATCCTATAGACCTGTTCCAATACGCAAGCTGCCAACATACCATATGCAAATCTAGAGACACTAACTCTTGTGCGCCCTCTTTAAGTGGCAGTTTATCTGAACTTGACATTCTAGTCTTTGACCATCAACACCATTTCATGAGCATAGTTTGGTGGAATCCTCAGGACTCAGGAACCATCCACACATTTTTATGTAACCCTCATGTTTGCTCTGCAGATCTGCATTATACAATCATTTTCCATAATCAGGCTGAGTAAGTGCCAGCCAGCTGTTATCATAGCATTGTCTTGTTGCATCATAAGGAATTATACTGTTTCAAGCACTGAAAGAGGCACTGTAATGACAGGTAATGAATGCATTAAATTATTCCAGATACACATTTTTATGGTAATTTTCCTGGTTTCAGCATCAGAAAGACTTCCTAAATCAATATATTGCTGTATATTGGTGTGGAGCCCTGCAAAGTTTAGCCTAGGCTGATTTAGCTATGCAGAATTCTACCTTATGGAGCATTCTGGGAGATCAGGTACATTTTGTACTGGCTTTGAAACTCTGAGTAACCAAACATACCACAGAGATCTTGCCATCTGTGATAACTTTCACAACGCAAATGAGAGTGAGGAAAGATTTTACAATGGGCAAACACTAACACTCCAACCTGAATAATCACAAATACCTTCTGTTCTAAGAAGGCACATTTCCGTCTTAGAAATAAAAGCACTACATTTGCATCTGAAAGCAATATATTAACAACACCAGATATATTTGCAACACATTCTGTAGTAATAATATGATTGGTTTGCCTGCTTTGCAAGAGGAATAAGACAGGTAAGGGTAAGTTATTGAAATGACCAAGAAGAAGAATGTTTTGGGGCACACAGCAGTTCTAAATGGAAGATGCCAAACAAGATGTGTGCCCTGAATCATCTATTTCTGCTCCTGTATTCAGCTTTAGTCCTCACTGATCCTGAGACTAATAGAGCCTGACACTTCCCCTGTCTCATTTTTGTCATCCTGTGTGTTTGGCAATAGCCAATCCAGTAACAGGAATGACAAGTTGGAAAAAGGGAAAAATATTGTGATACCTCTAAATATGAGAATGGATGAGATATCCAAGAGCAGTTCCCCACTTGCGTCGTGTGCCATTGACTGTGGTGCTATAAATTCATACAGAATGAACAACAGTGTGCAGTGTCTCTAGTGAGATATATTAAAGGCTGTGCCTAAGCAATTTGCCTCTCCTGACACAGGGAAGCTTTGAAGCGCATCCAGGAGAGCAAAGAGTGGGGGCACCAAATGACCCACCTCTGCAGATGTGGAGATTACAAAGTGACCCACTACATGATAGCCAGCAATCCAAACTGCAGTTTATCTGAATTTATTCACCATCACCAAGTTCTATGCAAATTGCTCCTCTTCTCTTGAAGAGGCACTGTAATAACATAATTTAGAATGCAATGAATTATTTCAGATACCCCTTTTATGGTACATTTCCTGATTTGAGCATCCTATGTCTATTTATATGTCAATATATATTACTGTATATTGGCATGTACCCCCCCCCCCCCAGTGATGCTTAGCCTAGGCCAGTGATCTGCAAACTTGCCTCTCCAGCTGTTAAGGAACTACAAGTCCCACAATGCATTTGACTTTATGAATCATGACTGTGGCTGTCAGACTCCTGCAATGCATTGTGGCACTTGTAGTTCCTTAACAGCTGGAGAGCCAAATTTGCAGATCACTGACCTAAGCCTATGCAGAATTCCCCTTCCAAGAGCATTCTGGGAGACCAGGTATTATTTGTACTAGCTTTGTTACTCTCAGTAAACAAACATTCTGTAGAAATCACCTGACAGGACTAAAAAATGTTGCTACCTGTGATAAATTTCAGAATGTAAATCAGGGTGAGGAAAAATTGTATTAAATACATTATTTTCACTACAGTTCCTCTATTGCAAACATTTTAACATTTAAAATACACAAAAACACACAAATAAAAAGTAAAATGAGCCATACATTACGTTTCTCCTATGTTGCTGTCACTTACAGTAGGTAGTAGACATCTGACAGAACTGACAGGTTTTGGACCTGCTCATCTCCTCATGGGGGGATTCTCAGAGTTTTCTTAAAAGTGCACTATGGCGAAAAATTGTAAAATTTTTAATATGTGCAAACATAGACAAATAAGAAGTATGTTTTTCCAGAGTAAAATAAGCCATAAATTACTTTTCTCCTATGGTGCTGTCACTTATAGTAGGTAGTTGAAATCTGACAGAAGAGACAGGTTTTGGACTAGTCCATGTCTTCCTGCTCAGCTAGGCCTATCCAAAGGCGAGACCCCCAAAGTATGGCCCCACTGCGCCTGTGCAGTAGCATGGATGTGTTCAAGTGGAAAAATCCAAGCTGTATTGTGTCCATGATACTGCGCAGATGCAGATGGCTTGTGCATGCACAGGAGCATGGATCCAAGCAGGCCTGGCTTTTTAAGCCAGATCCTGAGTGGGTCCATGCTAGTGTACATGCGCCAGCTGTTGGAAAGCTCTTTTTCGGGGGTCCCATTGCTGGAAGGGGAGGATGGGGGAAGCCTCTTTAGGATCTTGCCCCTCCTGAGGAGAGCACTTTGTTGGGAGCACTTTTTTTCCCTTGAGGTACACTATAAGTCCAAATAGTTTAGTTACTAGAGAAGAACAGATATAGGTGTAGGGCAGGGGGTAAGGTGAGGGCTAGGCTCTATAATGAGTTGCTAGGAATAGTGTGTGCATACTAAACCTGGTGCTTCTATGGTGCAGGGGCATCTTATGGACTTTTCCCCCAAACTTTGTATGATCCTCCTTGAGCCTTTCTTTTACATCTTGTGTCCTCCTGTGTCCCCCTGTGCCCTCCTGTGTCCCCCTGTATCCTCCTGTGTCCCCCTGTATCCTCCTGTGTCCCCCTGTGCCCTCCTGTGTCCCCCTGTATCCTCCTGTGTCCCCCTGTATCCTTCTCTAAGCCCCTGTCTCCTTTTCTGCCCCGTCTCCTTCTGTATCCCCCTCTGTCCCCCTGTATTCTCCTGCCCCCCCCCACCCCCGTATGCTCCTTTGTCCCTCTGTGTTCTCCCTGTGTCCTCCTCTGACCCCTGTTTCCTCCTATGTCCTCCTTTATCCCCCTGTTTCCTCCACCATCCCAATCCCCTCCTCTGCCCCCGTTTCCTCCTCTGTCTCCTCCTCTGTAATGTGGTAAACTATGCAGCGAGTACAGTGCACACTGCTGCCGATTAGTTGGTGCAGAAGTAGCTGTAAATAGAGAGCCTTAAACAGGTTTTGGGAAGTAGTCTATCAATCTGACGGGGAGGACTTCCCAGACCCACCAATCATGGGCGCTCATTGCTCCCTTTCTTAACTGGAGATGATGGTCTTGCGAGTGGGACCACAGCTCTGTCATTGGAGCCAATCATTGTACTTGCTCAGTAATAGTAGTGACCTATAAGATGTCACTACTACTGAGCGAGTGCAATGATTGGCCCTAACGATGGATCCCTTGTCCCACCTGCAAGATTTGATCACATGTCAGTAATCTTTCGCTTTCACAAATTCAGTATATTCATTTTGATCAATTTTGTGCAGTTTATTGATCGAAAGTCTGATCAGTGATATGGATTGAACAGCGTGGCATGTTGGTCCATAATCGATCCATGCGTGGCTTGCTTTAGTCTGATCTCCTGATAGGCTATGTAGGCAGTGAATAGTGTTTAGCTCCAGAAGAAAAAAGACTTGTTGATAACATTTTTAAGACTTTCTGTGATGTATATTAATGACTGCACGTTGTAATTAGACTTTTCCTCATGCTGGACTAATAATGTTAGATTTCTTGAAATTGCTTGTCAGGTGCACTTTCATTATGTGCTGTTAGAATCTGTTCCGGGCAGTACGCTGGCTGATGAAGAGAGCAACAATGTACAGTGACAGTAAAGCCGTTACCATGACAACAGGATGCTTGCTCTGAGAAAGGAGATAAAATCTACAGTTGTAAATCAGATCCAGTTGCAGGAACTGCTGTGCAGAGAATTCCAAATACAAATGAATACTCAGGCAGAGCCCTGGGTGAAAGTTCACTGGCCATATTGGATTAATATTCCTCTCTTTGAGTTTTATTCACAGACTTGTCAGAAAACTGCTATCCGCATATTTCCCACATCTGTGGATTGAGGTGCGCACTAAGGAGTTCAGGGAAATGTCACTACAGGGAGTTGTATTCAATGGAAGGGAGGTGGAGTGAATGTAACGTGAATGTCACTCTCCTTTCTGCTCCAGTTCCACACGTTAAAAGTAAATTTGGGACATCAGAAATACACTGCAAACACACTTTCGCAATAGGGGCTTGTTGACTCCATGTTTATCATGATCCAGCAAATAATTATTCCAACTGAACATGCTCAACCGTTCAAACAGAGCAGAACAACATGCAGTAACAGAAGAATCATTTAACGTTTAATACCGGGGTGTCGAACTTGAATACAAAGTGGGCCGAAATTGAGCTCTATAACCAAGTCGCGGGCCAACCTCAATGTCTAGTTACCTCCTCTCTTCCATATAAAGTTCCCCGGCATCTAAAAGCCCCCCTCCATACCCTGTACAGTTCACTGATGTTTAGTGGTCCTCCCTCATCTATACAATTCCCTGATGTTTAGTGGTCCTCCCTTCCCTATACAGTTCCCTGGTGTCTAGTGCTGTCCCCATCCCTATATGGCTTCCCTGGGGATATAGGGATTAACCTCCAATATAGCTTCTCTGGTGGTCTAGAGTGGACCAAACATAATGCATAGTAGGAAACCACCAGAGGGACAAATCTGATGGCTCCAAGGGCCCAAGGGCTGGAGTTTGACATGTATGATCTAGTACAATACAGGTGAAATTTTAAAAATTAGAATATCATGCAAAAGTCTATTTATTTCAGTAATTCAACGTAAAAGGTGAAACTTATAAATGAAATAGGAACCCTTTGCATGTGTTTTGGATTAATTAGTTGATCAGAGTCTATCACCTTGAGCCTAGAATATTGAACATTGTCACAATATTCTGATGGTCTGAGATTTTGATTTTGGGGTTGCGATATTTTTGGGGTTGCGATAAGCTGTGATTATAACAAACAAAGACTCCCCACAGTGAAGGCATCTGCTGATGACGCGATCATCAGACGCTGTCACTAAAAAAAGCCATATAGGAGATGAGAGGTCTGCAGATCACCGCTGGAATTGCTGGATGAGGTGAGCCAGTGCTGCTACTAATTGTTCTTACACAGGGAGAGTGGAGGAGACATGCAGAGGACTGGAGAACCACACAAAGGGGCAGGAGGGGATGCACAGGGGAACAGGAAGGGACTCAGGGGAACACATAGGGAGACCGGAGGACGACACAGGGGAAGTGAAGGGGACACACGGGGACAGGAGCAGGACATAGGGGGACAAAAGGGGGAAAAGGAGAACGAAGTGAGACACACAGGAGGACACGGGGGACAGAAGAGGACACACAGGGGAGCAAGGGAGGAGACAGGGGGACAGAATAGGACACATGGGGACACAGGAGGACAATGGTAGAGAACATCTACAAGATGCTCCTGGAACTTGAACACCAGGTTTATTACATATATATTTTCCCTGGTTTTTGCTATTGAAACCTAGGTGCGTCTTTTTTTTTTAGCATCTTAAATTACGAAAAATATGATAGTTTCAACTTTTAAAGAGTACCTACATTATAAATAACAGTTTGCTTTAAATTTAATGAGTTGTCAAGATATATAAAATCACACATAATAAAATGTTATTTTCTTACCCCCAGGGTCCTTACTCTACAAATGGTCTTTAAATCCCCGCCCCTAGTGTGAAATTGGGTCTGAGTGTTTTTTTTCCCCCAAACCATAGGTGAAAAGGATGTCATAACTCCATCCCCCCATGTTCTGCTCTCAGTCTACAACCACTGTGAAAAAAGATGCAATCTAATCCAGGCAGACATACAGACATCTGAAATAAGAATTATAGCACACAGACATGATAAGACAGGCTTCAGCTCTTCTGTTGTCTCTCCTCTCTCTTACACACTGTGAAAAGAAATATAATTTGATCCAGACAGGCAGAGAGCAGGAGAAGGAGGGGCAAGGGAGGACACCAGGCTGGAGGGGAGTACACAGTGCTCATGGTGTACTTTGGCAAGGCTGGAGCATGAGGAGAAAGAAGGAAGTGCTACTACAGATATAAATGTGAGTCTGTTGTATCCACTATGAAGTACAAGATGTAGTGATGCTCAAATACCCCTTTTTAAAATTCGAGTTTGGTCGAATTCGAATAGTAAATTATTCGAGGTCAGTCGAATATTCGAGTCGAATAATTTTTACTATTCGATTCGACCTCGGACTTCGAGCTCACTATTCGAGTCGGTATTCGAGCTCACTATTCGAGCTGACTATTTGAATTGGCCTTAAATAGCTTCCAACACTTGTTTTGAGGGTGAATGATGCAAGAAACATCTTTTTTTCCAAGTAACAACAGCAAGTGATTATGTGGGGATGTTCCTTTAAAAAAAAATGTGGAAAGAGAAGTTGTGTCCTTAATTTTGTTCAGTAGTGTTACTGTATATACTTGTTCTTCTTCTTCTTTATCTTTCTTCTTCTTCTTCTCGATCTTCTTCTTCTATATCTTCTTCTTCTTCTTCTATATTGTCTTCTTCATCATCTTCTTCTTCTTCATCTTCTTCTTCTTCTTCATCTTCTTCATCTTCATCTTCTTCTTCTTCTTCATCTTCATCTTCTTCATCTTCTTCTTCTTCATCTTCTTCTTCTTCATCTTCATCTTCATCTTCTTCTTCTTCTTCTTCTTCTTCTTCTTCTTCTTCATCATCTTCTTCTTCTTCTTCTTCTTCTTCTTCTTCTTCTTCTTCATCTTCTTCATCTTCTTCATCATCTTCTTCATCTTCTTCTTCTTCTTCTTCTTCATCTTCTTCTTCTTCATCATCTTCTTCTTCTTCATCTTCTTCATCTTCTTCATCTTCTTCTTCTTTTTCATCTTCTTCTTCATCATCTTCTTCATCTTCTTCTTCATCTTCTTCTTCATCTTCATCTTCTCCTTCTCCTTCTTTTTCAATATCGACTTCTTCTTCTTCACGTATTTCTCTTTTCAATTTTTTTTTTAAAGAAATGCAGCTATTTTTGAGCGTAACAAATAGCTGGTGGGCGCACGCATGTTGGAAGCGCCATTGTATGTGCTCCCTGGCAGTGGAAACACAAAGACAGCAGGAGGTAAATTCAGCAGCAGGAGGAGGAGGATGAGTGTGTGGCAGCAGGCAGTCAATGAGGCAGGCAGCTCGCCGTGACATAATAGCCCTGGTACCTAGCGGTGATACCAGGGCTGTAAATAAACACAACAGGAGGTCCCAGACAGCGGTCGTGCAGCCCACATTGTGTCCAATACACAACTGGGACAACACAGTTTTCAACCCGGGCACCTCAGAAAAATTAAACCTTTTTTTTTTTTTTTTAATGGTTTGTTTGGTTTTGGTTTTGCAACCAATATAGCTATTGTTTGACGTAATAGCTGGTGGCAGAGTGGCAGCAGAAGGTAATTCTGTGTACCCTGGCAGTGGGAAACACAGACAGACAGCAGCAGCAGGAGGAGGAATGGAGGAGTAGGCGAGCAGCTATTGTTTGACGTAATAGCTGGTGGCAGAGTGGCAGCAGAAGGTAAATCATCTGTGTACCCTGGCAGTGGGAAACACAGACAGACAGCAGCAGCAGCAGCAGGAGGAGGTATGGAGGAGCAGTGTGAGTGTGGCAGCAGGTAGGCAGCGTGACATAATAGCCCTGGTACCTAGCGGTGATACCAGGGCTGTAAATAAACACAACAGGAGGTCCCAGACAGCGGTCGTGCAGCCCACAATGTGTCCAATACACAACTGGGACAACACAGTTTTTAACCCGGGCACCTCAGAAAAATTAAACCTTTTTTTTTTTTTTTTAATGGTTTGTTTGGTTTTGGTTTTGCAACCAATATAGCTATTGTTTGACGTAATAGCTGGTGGCAGAGTGGCAGCAGAAGGTAATTCTGTGTACCCTGGCAGTGGGAAACACAGACAGACAGCAGCAGCAGGAGGAGGAATGGAGGAGTAGGCGAGCAGCTATTGTTTGACGTAATAGCTGGTGGCAGAGTGGCAGCAGAAGGTAAATCATCTGTGTACCCTGGCAGTGGGAAACACAGACAGACAGCAGCAGCAGCAGCAGGAGGAGGTATGGAGGAGCAGTGTGAGTGTGGCAGCAGGTAGGCAGCGTGACATAATAGCCCTGGTACCTAGCGGTGATACCAGGGCTGTAAATAAACACAACAGGAGGTCCCAGACAGCGGTCGTGCAGCCCACATTGTGTCCAATACACAACTGGGACAACACAGTTTTCAACCCGGGCACCTCAGAAAAATTAAACCTTTTTTTTTTTTTTTTTTAATGGTTTGTTTGGTTTTGGTTTTGCAACCAATATAGCTATTGTTTGACGTAATAGCTGGTGGCAGAGTGGCAGCAGAAGAAGGTAATTCTGTGTACCCTGGCAGTGGGAAACACAGACAGACAGCAGCAGCAGGAGGAGGAATGGAGGAGTAGGCGAGCAGCTATTGTTTGACGTAATAGCTGGTGGCAGAGTGGCAGCAGAAGGTAAATCATCTGTGTACCCTGGCAGTGGGAAACACAGACAGACAGCAGCAGCAGCAGCAGGAGGAGGTATGGAGGAGTAGTGTGAGTGTGGCAGCAGGTAGGCAGCGTGACATAATAGCCCTGGTACCTAGCGGTGATACCAGGGCTGTAAATAAACACAACAGGAGGTCCCAGACAGCGGTCGTGCAGCCCACATTGTGTCCAATACACAACTGGGACAACACAGTTTTCAACCCGGGCACCTCAGAAAAATTAAACCTTTTTTTTTTTTTTTGGTTTTTGGTTTTGCAACCAATATAGCTATTGTTTGACGTAATAGCTGGTGGCAGAGTGGCAGCAGAAGAAGGTAATTCTGTGTACCCTGGCAGTGGGAAACACAGACAGACAGCAGAAGGGCAGTACACAGCAGCCCACTGTAGGTGTAAAATGTGTGGCTGCAGGCGACGTAATAGTCAAAGTGAACCAGGCTGGCTTAGTGAGCAGGAGCCAGGAGGTGGTAAAGGGTGGTAAGGCACATTAACGATGGTTCCGGCAGCCAGTTCATGTCCCCCTCTCGCCGACAACAGGGGCCAGGAACTCGCCTTCCACCCACGCCTGGTTCATCTTGAGAAACGTCAGTCTGTCCACAGACTTGTGAGACAGACGTGAGCGTTTCTCGGTGACCACGCCACCAGCTGCACTGAAGCAGCGCTCGGACAGCACGCTGGAAGGGGGGCAGGACAGCACTTCCAGGGCGTACTGCGCCAGCTCGCTCCAGATCTCCATGCGCTTGACCCAATACTCCATGGGATCAACAGGGGCATCGCTGTCAAGCCCGCTGTACGACCCCATGTAGTCAGCCACCATGCGGGTCAGGCGCTGGCTGTGACCGGAGGAGGATGCTGCTGCATGCATCTCCTCTCTAGTCACTGCTGCCGGAGCCTCTACAGTCCTGTAGAGCTCGTGGCTGAGAGACAGCAGGTCTGTGGGGCGCTTGCTGCTGCTGGATGCAGGCACCTGCTGCTGCCTCTGTGCTCGCTGCTGGACAGTGGGGGTGGAAGGCTGGGGGAAGGCTTCCTCCAAGCGCTCAACAAGGGCCTGCTGCAAGCTCCTTATTTGTTGCGCTGGGTCTCCTCCTGCAGGCGGCAGGAACTGGCTCAACTTCCCCTTGAGGCGTGGGTCCAACATCATGCTGATCCAGATGTCCTCCCTCTGCTTCATCTGGATCACCCTGGGGTCCCTGCGCAGGCACGTCAGCATGTGCGCTGCCATTGGGAAGAGGCGGGCCACGTCTGCTGGCACATCGACGTCAGTGCTGTCCTCATCCTCCTCCTCTGCCGCCTCATCCTCTCTCCACCCCCGCACCAACTCAGCTGCGCTGTGCTGATCCCCCTCATCAGCAGCCAGGTCAGGGACCTCCACCAAGTCCTCCTCCTCCTCCCCCTCAGAGGTGGACTGCGCAGCTGGTTGCCGCTCCTGCTGGTCCAAGGCTGCCGCTCCCTGTTCCAGCAAAGCATCGAGGGCCCTGTTCAGCAGAGAAACCAGGGGCACCCACTCGCAGACCATAGCATGGTCCCTGCTCACCATGTTTGTGGCCTGCAGGAAGGGAGCCAGCACAAAGCACACCTGCTGCATGTGCCTCCAGTCATCATCGGGGACGATGGACGGGATGTTGCTGGTCTTGTCCCTTCTCTGAGCTGCGGAAACAGTGGCCAGGGCAAGGTACTGTTTGACAGCGTGCCTCTGTTCAACCAGACGCTCCAACATCGCCAGGGTGGAGTTCCAGCGAGTCGGAACGTCAAGGATCAGCCGATGGCGTGGCAGATCCAGCTCCTTTTGCACGTCTTCCAGGCTCGCACAGGCTGCAGCCGAGCGCCGGAAGTGACGCACAACATTCCTTGCCGTTTCCAGCAGTTCGCCCATCCCCTGGTAGGTGCGCAGGAACTTCTGCACCACCAGGTTCAGCACGTGGGCAAGACAGGGGATGTGGGTCAGGTTTCCCCTGTCTATTGCGGCAACCAGATTGGCCCCATTGTCGGCCACCACCTCTCCGACTCTGAGGCCTCTGGGGGTCAGCCAAATCCTCTCCTGCTCCTGGAGTTTGGCCAACACATGGGTTGCCGTCAGCTTGGTCTTCCCAAGGCTGACCAAGTGCAGCAGCGCTTGGCAGTGGCGGGCCTTCACGCTGCTGCTGAGGCGGGGGGTTTGGCCAGGTGTGCCGGAGGATGGCAGAGGATCGGAGGAACCTGCTGCAGTTCCCCTGACCCTGCGGGGTGGCACCACCCACTGTGTTGCTGCTGCTGCTGTGCCCGCTGCTGCTCTCCCATCCTCACCCCCTTCCACCAAGCTGACCCAGTGGACAGTGAAGGACAGGTAGCGGCCTGTCCCGAAGCGGCTGCTCCAGGAGTCCATGGTGACGTGGACCCTTTCACCAACCGCGTGCTCCAGCCCTCGCTCCACATTGGCCATCACAAAGCGGTGCAGTGCAGGAATGGCCTTGCGGGCAAAGAAGTGTCTGCTGGGGAGCTGCCAGTCTGGGGCTGTGCAAGCAAGCAGCACACGAATGTCGCTCCCCTCCTGCACGAGCGTGTACGGCAGGAGTTGGGAGCACATGGCCCGTGCCAGCAAGCCGTTCAGCTGCCGCACGCGACGGCTGCTGGGAGGCAGAGCCCTAACCACCCCCTGGAAGGACTCGCTCAAAGGCGTGGCCTTTTGCTGACACGGGAATCAGCAGACACAGCAGAGGAGGCCACTGAGGACTGGCTGCCAGAACAGGCCTCAGTGTCGGCGGCAGGAGTTGCAGAGGGGGGAGGAGCAGTGCGTTTCCGCACTCCTGCTGGTGCTGCTGGAGGAGCAGGAGGGCGGGTGGCTGCTGTTGCTGCTGCTGCTGCTGAAGGCTGTGCAGTGATGGGTGTGGTGCCACTGCCAGCACCAGATGCCTTCAGCCTCTGGAACTCCTCATGCTGGTGGAAATGTTTAGCCGCAAGGTGGTTGATGAGCGAGCTGGTGCAGAACTTTAAGGGGTCTGCACCTCTGCTCAACTTCCGCTGACAGTGGTTGCAAGTGGCGTACTTGCTGTACACAGTGGGCATGGTGAAATATCGCCAGATTGGTGACTTAAACATCCCCCTACGGCATGGAAGCGCTGCTGCCTGTCTCCCTGTGGTGGTTGGGGGGGGGGCTTGGGGGGCTTGGGTGCGGCTGGTGGTGGTACTGGCAGATGCTGCTGCTGCTGCTGCTGAGCCTGAGACACCAGCAGGCTGTGGGACCTGCCTACTGCTGCTGCCAATGCTTGCAATGATGCGCCTCCTTGCAAGGCCCACAAGAGCATCCTCCTCCTCCTCCTCAGAGCTGCTGAGGACGACATCCCCTGGAGGTGGTGGCACCCAGTCTCTGTCTGTCACCGGGTCATCATCATCCTCCCCCTCCTGAAACATGTCCTGCTGGGATGAGGACCCCCCAAACTCCTCTCCTGATGCATGGATGGGCTGCTTGACTGTCGCCACAGTCTTGCTGTCCAATCCCTCATCCCCCAAAGTGCCCATCAGCATCTCCTCCTCAAAATCGCCAACAACAGCAGACAATTGACTCATGATGCCTGGGGTCAAAAGACTGCTGAATGACAGGTCGCCAACTGACGGTGAACTGGCCTCCTCCCCAGGCCCTGCTGGGCGGCTGCTGCGAACAGGGGTGGTGGTGGTGGTGGTGAGGGTGGAGGCCTCGGATGCAGAGCTGATGGTGGGCTGCTCATCCTCCGTCATGAGTTGCACCACAGTGTCTGCATCCTTTTCCTCAATGGGACGTTTCCGACCCGGCTGGAGGAAAATGGGAGCAGGTGCTACACGCTGCTGCTGCTGTGTCTCTGCAGCGTGAGTTGCAGATGCTCCTGCTGGGCGGCGCCCAAGGCGTCCACGGCCAGTGGCTATGGGAGGAATGTTAGCCACTGACGCTGCTGCTGCTGCTGCGGAACCGTGCATGGTGGCGCGCCCGCGGCCGCGGCTTGCCACAATGCTGCTCCCTCTCCTCCTGATTCCCTTGCTGCCCTTCCCCTTGCCCAAACCGCGCTGGCTGCCACTTCCAGACATCTTAAATGTTTTGGGCGTATAGACAAAAGTTTTGTAAAAGGGCGGGTGAAAAGTGGGATACTTTAATGGAGTGGGTTGGTTGGTGAGGTGACTGAGTGAGTGTCCCCTAGTACAGTAAGTAAGTAGTAACAGTCAGGAAGTACAACTAGCAGTTACAATAATCAGTAGTAATCACAAGTAAATTTAGTGTGTGTACACTCAGACAGTGAGTGCACGCACGCAGGAGCTAGTAGCCTATGGACAGTGACTGAGTGTCCTAGACTCCTAGTACAGTAAGAGTAAGTAGTAACAGTAAGTAGAACTAACTAATTACGATAATCAATCAGCGATCAGAAGGAAATAGAGTGTGTGTTGTGTGTGTACACTCAGACAGTGAGTGCACGCACGCAGGAGCTAGTAGCCTATGAACACAGTGACTGAGTGTCCTAGACTCCTAGTACAGTAAGAGTAAGTAGTAACAGTAAGTAGAACTAACTAATTACGATAATCAATCAGCGATCAGAAGGAAATAGAGTGTGTGTTGTGTGTGTACACTCAGACAGTGAGTGCACGCACGCAGGAGCTAGTAGCCTATGAACACAGTGACTGAGTGTCCTAGACTCCTAGTACAGTAAGAGTAAGTAGTAACAGTAAGTATAACTAACTAATTACAATAATCAATCAGCGATCAGAAGGAAATGGAGTGTGGGTGTGTGTACACTCAGACAGTGAGTGCACGCACGCAGGAGCTAGTAGCCTATGAACACAGTGACTGAGTGTCCTAGACTCCTAGTACAGTAAGAGTAAGTAGTAACAGTAAGTAGAACTAACTAATTACAATAATCAATCAGCGATCAGAAGGAAATGGAGTGTGGGTGTGTGTACACTCAGACAGTGAGTGCACGCACGCAGGAGCTAGTAGCCTATGAACACAGTGACTGAGTGTCCTAGACTCCTAGTACAGTAAGAGTAAGTAGTAACAGTAAGTAGAACTAACTAATTACAATAATCAATCAGCGATCAGAAGGAAATAGAGTGTGGGTGGTGTGTGTACACTCAGACAGTGAGTGACCGCACGCAGGAGCTAGTAGCCTATGGACAGTGACTGAGTGTCCTAGACTCCTAGTACAGTAAGAGTAAGTAGTAACAGTAAGTACAACTAACTAATTACGATAATCAATCAGCGATCAGAAGGAAATGGAGTGTGGGTGTGTGTACACTCAGACAGTGAGTGCACGCACGCAGGAGCTAGTAGCCTATGGACAGTGACTGAGTGTCCTAGACTCCTAGTACAGTAAGAGTAAGTAGTAACAGTAAGTAGAACTAACTAATTACGATAATCAATCAGCGATCAGAAGGAAATAGAGTGTGTGTTGTGTGTGTACACTCAGACAGTGAGTGCACGCACGCAGGAGCTAGTAGCCTATGAACACAGTGACTGAGTGTCCTAGACTCCTAGTACAGTAAGAGTAAGTAGTAACAGTAAGTAGAACTAACTAATTACAATAATCAATCAGCGATCAGAAGGAAATGGAGTGTGGGTGTGTGTACACTCAGACAGTGAGTGCACGCACGCAGGAGCTAGTAGCCTATGAACACAGTGACTGAGTGTCCTAGACTCCTAGTACAGTAAGAGTAAGTAGTAACAGTAAGTAGAACTAACTAATTACAATAATCAATCAGCGATCAGAAGGAAATAGAGTGTGGGTGGTGTGTGTACACTCAGACAGTGAGTGCACGCACGCAGGAGCTAGTAGCCTATGAACACAGTGACTGAGTGTCCTAGACTCCTAGTACAGTAAGAGTAAGTAGTAACAGTAAGTAGAACTAACTAATTACAATAATCAATCAGCGATCAGAAGGAAATAGAGTGTGGGTGGTGTGTGTACACTCAGACAGTGAGTGCACGCACGCAGGAGCTAGTAGCCTATGGACAGTGACTGAGTGTCCTAGACTCCTAGTACAGTAAGAGTAAGTAGTAACAGTAAGTAGAACTAACTAATTACGATAATCAATCAGCGATCAGAAGGAAATGGAGTGTGGGTGTGTGTACACTCAGACAGTGAGTGCACGCACGCAGGAGCTAGTAGCCTATGGACAGTGACTGAGTGTCCTAGACTCCTAGTACAGTAAGAGTAAGTAGTAACAGTAAGTAGAACTAACTAATTACGATAATCAATCAGCGATCAGAAGGAAATAGAGTGTGTGTTGTGTGTGTACACTCAGACAGTGAGTGCACGCACGCAGGAGCTAGTAGCCTATGAACACAGTGACTGAGTGTCCTAGACTCCTAGTACAGTAAGAGTAAGTAGTAACAGTAAGTAGAACTAACTAATTACAATAATCAATCAGCGATCAGAAGGAAATGGAGTGTGGGTGTGTGTACACTCAGACAGTGAGTGCACGCACGCAGGAGCTAGTAGCCTATGAACACAGTGACTGAGTGTCCTAGACTCCTAGTACAGTAAGAGTAAGTAGTAACAGTAAGTAGAACTAACTAATTACAATAATCAATCAGCGATCAGAAGGAAATAGAGTGTGGGTGGTGTGTGTACACTCAGACAGTGAGTGCACGCACGCAGGAGCTAGTAGCCTATGAACACAGTGACTGAGTGTCCTAGACTCCTAGTACAGTAAGAGTAAGTAGTAACAGTAAGTAGAACTAACTAATTACAATAATCAATCAGCGATCAGAAGGAAATAGAGTGTGGGTGGTGTGTGTACACTCAGACAGTGAGTGACCACACGCAGGAGCTAGTAGCCTATGGACAGTGACTGAGTGTCCTAGACTCCTAGTACAGTAAGAGTAAGTAGTAACAGTAAGTACAACTAACTAATTACGATAATCAATCAGCGATCAGAAGGAAATGGAGTGTGGGTGTGTGTACACTCAGACAGTGAGTGCACGCACGCAGGAGCTAGTAGCCTATGGACAGTGACTGAGTGTCCTAGACTCCTAGTACAGTAAGAGTAAGTAGTAACAGTAAGTAAAACTAACTAATTACGATAATCAATCAGCGATCAGAAGGAAATAGAGTGTGTGTTGTGTGTGTACACTCAGACAGTGAGTGCAGTGCGCACACGCAGGAGCTAGTAGCCTATATGAACAGTGACAGTGAGTGTCCCTACGGGTACAGTAAGAGTAAGTAGTAAGTAAGTACAACTAACTAACAATAATCTATCAGTAATCAGAAGGAAATAGAGTGTGTGTACACACAGACAGTGAGTGAGTGCACACACGCAGGAGCTAGCTAGTAGCCTATAAACAGTGACAGTCAGTGAGTGTCCTACTCCTAGTACAGTATAACTACAATACTATTAGTAAAGGACAGCAGAAGTACTGGTATAGATGAGAGAAATAAACAGAGGACAGCTGCCCACAGAGGCAAGGCCCCCCTGAGGCCTAAACCTGTAAGCTTGCAGCAGCTGCCTGTCTCTAATGTAACACACAAGCTACTAACTAAAATACAATGTCTATCTAACTAACAACAATATAGGTGTATATGGCAGGTGTAGGTGAGCAAAAACGCTAGGTAAATGATCACAATAGAGCACTTGCTAAGCCAAAGCACAAAGGAGCAACTCTCTCTCTATGCAAGTCTCAGGCAAGGACGGAGAAACGTAACATGGCGGCCGCTATTTATAGGGTAGGGGCTGGCCAGGGTCCCCCTCTGTGATTGGCTGCCGTCAGAGGGCCTGGGAGCCCTCTGATTGGCTCTAAGGACATCAATCTGGGCTATGACGCTATTCGAGCTCGGTACCGAGCTCGAATAGCGCCGGGTTGCTCGAATAGCTCGAATAGTGAATGGGCTATTCGAGTGTACTCGGATAGCCCATTCGAATAGCTCCAGCTATTCGGAGCTCGAATACCGAGCTCGAATAGCTGAAAAAGAGCTCGAATATTCGAGCTACTCGAATATTCGAGCTCTGCTGAGCACCACTGACAAGATGTAAACTTTATATGTTCATCTAACTGTACACAGTGCATAGACTACATATATGTATTGCCATCAGGGCTGGATTTCTGGGAAGGCCCCCAAGGCCAGTGGCTAAAGCACCAGAATGCTAAGGGTGCCCACGGGTAGGGAGCTGTCCACGCCATTCCTGAAAGTCACCCATAGCCGCCCTCTATGCTCTGCACACTTACACTGTGCGTGTGTGCAGTGAGCGGCTAAGTGTGGGAAATCCCCAAATCTTGGAGCCCAGGGGCCAGAGCAGTTTCACAGCAGACAGCGACAGAGGGAAGGGGGCACCTGTTCACTGCAGGGAGGCCTGACTTATCTTCTCCCTCCTTCTCCTAGGGCCCCTCTCCATTGCTCTCTGAAGCAAAGCGTGGCTGGATGAGGCCCTGGGGTAGCTAAACTGGCAGTAACCTATGCCTTTGTGTAGGAATTATATTTACAGGGACACCTTTGGCTATTTCAGTGGGGGGTAGATAAACTTGCTCTGACTCCTCTTCTCTGACTCCACAGCCCTGGTGCTGAGTTTGTGATGAGATTTGTTAAGAGATGTTGCGAACATAGAATTTTCCATTCCCGATTGGCGAACGCAAACTTCTGCAAATGTTCGCAAACAGGCGAACACAATGAACCACAATCGACTTCTATGGGGCAGGTGAATTTTAAAACCTACAAAGACTGTTTCTGGCTACAAAAGTGATGGAAAAGTTGTTTTAAGGGGTCTAACACCTGAACAAGGGCATGCCGGAGGGGGATCCATGCCAAAAGTCCCACCAAAATTACGGAGATAACGCAAAGTTGGGCTTTAATCCGTAAAGGGCAGAAATCACATTATGGACAGCTCTGGGTGTCAGTGGGCTGTGGAGTGTCACACACAGAGAAATGCAATAGCACTATCAGAATACAGTGAAATAATAAAGCACTGGAGTGATTCTGTGCTTGCAACTTAATGAGGCAACAACAATAGCAGTAGTGTGCACACAGCTCTGGGTGTGGGCTGTGGAGTGTCACACACAAAAAAAACACAGGGGACCGATGTGCTAGCACTCAAAAGGGCTGTTTGGGGTTCTTTCACAGGAAGCGAGGAACAAGAACACAGGCCTAGCTAATGCATTCCCTACCTATCTGCAGCAAGTCTGACCCTGTTCTCACTAAAAGTCAACAGCCAGCAGTGAATGAACCCAATATAGTCACCGCAACTTCTTTTTGATAGGGGTGTGGGGGGTCCAGGAGGAGGTGCTGGCTGATTGGTTGCCATGTGTCTGCTGACTGTGAGATAAGGGGGCAATGTTCGCAGAGAACGCAAACAGCGGAAGTTCGCTGGATACTGTCCTCCAGCGAACTGTTCGGGCCATCTCTAATGATGTTATTAACAGTGACATGACAGTGGGCCCTGGGCGGTGAAAAGTACAAATCTGGATTGCCATTCTAACCTTTTTTTTGGCCGGAGGTATTCTTTACGTTAAATTGTTGAAATAAATTAACTTTTGCAGGATACTCTAATTTTTTGAGTTTTACCTGTAAGTGCAGAGTAGTGATGCTCAAATACCCCTTTTTAAAATTCGAGTTTGGTCGAATTCGAATAGTAAATTATTCGAGGTCAGTCGAATATTCGAGTCGAATAATTTTTACTATTCGATTCGACCTCGGACTTCGAGCTCACTATTCGAGTCGGTATTCGAGCTCACTATTCGAGCTGACTATTCGAATTGGCCTTAAATAGCTTCCAACACTTGTTTTGAGGGTGAATGATGCAAGAAACATCTTTTTTTCCAAGTAACAACAGCAAGTGATTATGTGGGGATGTTCCTTTAAAAAAAAATGTGGAAAGAGAAGTTGTGTCCTTAATTTTGTTCAGTAGTGTTACTGTATATACTTGTTCTTCTTCTTCTTTATCTTTCTTCTTCTTCTTCTCGATCTTCTTCTTCTATATCTTCTTCTTCTTCTTCTATATTGTCTTCTTCATCATCTTCTTCTTCTTCATCTTCTTCTTCTTCTTCTTCTTCTTCTTCATCTTCTTCTTCTTCATCTTCATCTTCTTCTTCTTCTTCATCTTCATCTTCTTCATCTTCTTCTTCTTCATCTTCTTCTTCTTCATCTTCATCTTCATCTTCTTCTTCTTCTTCTTCTTCTTCTTCTTCATCATCTTCTTCTTCTTCTTCTTCTTCTTCTTCATCTTCTTCATCTTCTTCATCATCTTCTTCATCTTCTTCTTCTTCTTCTTCTTCATCTTCTTCATCTTCTTCATCTTCTTCTTCTTTTTCATCTTCTTCTTCATCATCTTCTTCATCTTCTTCTTCATCTTCTTCTTCATCTTCATCTTCTCCTTCTCCTTCTTTTTCAATATCGTCTTCTTCTTCTTCACGTATTTCTCTTTTCAATTTTTTTTTTAAAGAAATGCAGCTATTTTTGAGCGTAACAAATAGCTGGTGGGTGCACGCATGTTGGAAGCGCCATTGTATGTGCTCCCTGGCAGTGGAAACACAAAGACAGCAGGAGGTAAATTCAGCAGCAGGAGGAGGAGGATGAGTGTGTGGCAGCAGGCAGTCAATGAGGCAGGCAGCTCGCCGTGACATAATAGCCCTGGTACCTAGCGGTGATACCAGGGCTGTAAATAAACACAACAGGAGGTCCCAGACAGCGGTCGTGCAGCCCACATTGTGTCCAATACACAACTGGGACAACACAGTTTTCAACCCGGGCACCTCAGAAAAATTAAACCTTTTTTTTTTTTTTAATGGTTTGTTTGGTTTTGGTTTTGCAACCAATATAGCTATTGTTTGACGTAATAGCTGGTGGCAGAGTGGCAGCAGAAGGTAATTCTGTGTACCCTGGCAGTGGGAAACACAGACAGACAGCAGCAGCAGGAGGAGGAATGGAGGAGTAGGCGAGCAGCTATTGTTTGACGTAATAGCTGGTGGCAGAGTGGCAGCAGAAGGTAAATCATCTGTGTACCCTGGCAGTGGGAAACACAGACAGACAGCAGCAGCAGCAGCAGGAGGAGGTATGGAGGAGCAGTGTGAGTGTGGCAGCAGGTAGGCAGCGTGACATAATAGCCCTGGTACCTAGCGGTGATACCAGGGCTGTAAATAAACACAACAGGAGGTCCCAGACAGCGGTCGTGCAGCCCACATTGTGTCCAATACACAACTGGGACAACACAGTTTTCAACCCGGGCACCTCAGAAAAATTAAACCTTTTTTTTTTTTTTTTTTTAATGGTTTGTTTGGTTTTGGTTTTGCAACCAATATAGCTATTGTTTGACGTAATAGCTGGTGGCAGAGTGGCAGCAGAAGGTAATTCTGTGTACCCTGGCAGTGGGAAACACAGACAGACAGCAGCAGCAGGAGGAGGAATGGAGGAGTAGGCGAGCAGCTATTGTTTGACGTAATAGCTGGTGGCAGAGTGGCAGCAGAAGGTAAATCATCTGTGTACCCTGGCAGTGGGAAACACAGACAGACAGCAGCAGCAGCAGCAGGAGGAGGTATGGAGGAGCAGTGTGAGTGTGGCAGCAGGTAGGCAGCGTGACATAATAGCCCTGGTACCTAGCGGTGATACCAGGGCTGTAAATAAACACAACAGGAGGTCCCAGACAGCGGTCGTGCAGCCCACATTGTGTCCAATACACAACTGGGACAACACAGTTTTCAACCCGGGCACCTCAGAAAAATTAAACCTTTTTTTTTTTTTTAATGGTTTGTTTGGTTTTGGTTTTGCAACCAATATAGCTATTGTTTGACGTAATAGCTGGTGGCAGAGTGGCAGCAGAAGAAGGTAATTCTGTGTACCCTGGCAGTGGGAAACACAGACAGACAGCAGCAGCAGGAGGAGGAATGGAGGAGTAGGCGAGCAGCTATTGTTTGACGTAATAGCTGGTGGCAGAGTGGCAGCAGAAGGTAAATCATCTGTGTACCCTGGCAGTGGGAAACACAGACAGACAGCAGCAGCAGCAGCAGGAGGAGGTATGGAGGAGTAGTGTGAGTGTGGCAGCAGGTAGGCAGCGTGACATAATAGCCCTGGTACCTAGCGGTGATACCAGGGCTGTAAATAAACACAACAGGAGGTCCCAGACAGCGGTCGTGCAGCCCACATTGTGTCCAATACACAACTGGGACAACACAGTTTTCAACCCGGGCACCTCAGAAAAATTAAACCTTTTTTTTTTTTTTATGGTTTTTTGGTTTTTGGTTTTGCAACCAATATAGCTATTGTTTGACGTAATAGCTGGTGGCAGAGTGGCAGCAGAAGAAGGTAATTCTGTGTACCCTGGCAGTGGGAAACACAGACAGACAGCAACAGCAGCAGGAGGAATGGAGGAGTAATGTGAGCAGCTATTGTTTGACGTAATAGCTGGTGGCAGAGTGGCAGCAGAAGGTAAATCATCTGTGTAGTGTACCCTGGCAGTGGGAAACACAGACAGACAGCAGCAGCAGCAGCAGGAGGAGGTATGGAGGAGTAGTGTGAGTGTGGCAGCAGGTAGGCAGCGTGACATAATAGCCCTGGTACCTAGCGGTGATACCAGGGCTGTAAATAAACACAACAGGAGGTCCCAGACAGCGGTCGTGCAGCCCACATTGTGTCCAATACACAACTGGGACAACACAGTTTTCAACCCGGGCACCTCAGAAAAATTAAACCTTTTTTTTTTTTTTTTTTATGGTTTTTTGGTTTTTGGTTTTGCAACCAATATAGCTATTGTTTGACGTAATAGCTGGTGGCAGAGTGGCAGCAGAAGAAGGTAATTCTGTGTACCCTGGCAGTGGGAAACACAGACAGACAGCAGAAGGCCAGTACACAGCAGCCCACTGTAGGTGTAAAATGTGTGGCTGCAGGCGACGTAATAGTCAAAGTGAACCAGGCTGGCTTAGTGAGCAGGAGCCAGGAGGTGGTAAAGGGTGGTAAGGCACATTAACGATGGTTCCGGCAGCCAGTTCATGTCCCCCTCTCGCCGACAACAGGGGCCAGGAACTCGCCTTCCACCCACGCCTGGTTCATCTTGAGAAACGTCAGTCTGTCCACAGACTTGTGAGACAGACGTGAGCGTTTCTCGGTGACCACGCCACCAGCTGCACTGAAGCAGCGCTCGGACAGCACGCTGGAAGGGGGGCAGGACAGCACTTCCAGGGCGTACTGCGCCAGCTCGCTCCAGATCTCCATGCGCTTGACCCAATACTCCATGGGATCAACAGGGGCATCGCTGTCAAGCCCGCTGTACGACCCCATGTAGTCAGCCACCATGCGGGTCAGGCGCTGGCTGTGACCGGAGGAGGATGCTGCTGCATGCATCTCCTCTCTAGTCACTGCTGCCGGAGCCTCTACAGTCCTGTAGAGCTCGTGGCTGAGAGACAGCAGGTCTGTGGGGCGCTTGCTGCTGCTGGATGCAGGCACCTGCTGCTGCCTCTGTGCTCGCTGCTGGACAGTGGGGGTGGAAGGCTGGGGGAAGGCTTCCTCCAAGCGCTCAACAAGGGCCTGCTGCAAGCTCCTTATTTGTTGCGCTGGGTCTCCTCCTGCAGGCGGCAGGAACTGGCTCAACTTCCCCTTGAGGCGTGGGTCCAACATCATGCTGATCCAGATGTCCTCCCTCTGCTTCATCTGGATCACCCTGGGGTCCCTGCGCAGGCACGTCAGCATGTGCGCTGCCATTGGGAAGAGGCGGGCCACGTCTGCTGGCACATCGACGTCAGTGCTGTCCTCATCCTCCTCCTCTGCCGCCTCATCCTCTCTCCACCCCCGCACCAACTCAGCTGCGCTGTGCTGATCCCCCTCATCAGCAGCCAGGTCAGGGACCTCCACCAAGTCCTCCTCCTCCTCCCCCTCAGAGGTGGACTGCGCAGCTGGTTGCCGCTCCTGCTGGTCCAAGGCTGCCGCTCCCTGTTCCAGCAAAGCATCGAGGGCCCTGTTCAGCAGAGAAACCAGGGGCACCCACTCGCAGACCATAGCATGGTCCCTGCTCACCATGTTTGTGGCCTGCAGGAAGGGAGCCAGCACAAAGCACACCTGCTGCATGTGCCTCCAGTCATCATCGGGGACGATGGACGGGATGTTGCTGGTCTTGTCCCTTCTCTGAGCTGCGGAAACAGTGGCCAGGGCAAGGTACTGTTTGACAGCGTGCCTCTGTTCAACCAGACGCTCCAACATCGCCAGGGTGGAGTTCCAGCGAGTCGGAACGTCAAGGATCAGCCGATGGCGTGGCAGATCCAGCTCCTTTTGCACGTCTTCCAGGCTCGCACAGGCTGCAACCGAGCGCCGGAAGTGACGCACAACATTCCTTGCCGTTTCCAGCAGTTCGCCCATCCCCTGGTAGGTGCGCAGGAACTTCTGCACCACCAGGTTCAGCACGTGGGCAAGACAGGGGATGTGGGTCAGGTTTCCCCTGTCTATTGCGGCAACCAGATTGGCCCCATTGTCGGCCACCACCTCTCCGACTCTGAGGCCTCTGGGGGTCAGCCAAATCCTCTCCTGCTCCTGGAGTTTGGCCAACACATGGGTTGCCGTCAGCTTGGTCTTCCCAAGGCTGACCAAGTGCAGCAGCGCTTGGCAGTGGCGGGCCTTCACGCTGCTGCTGAGGCGGGGGGTTTGGCCAGGTGTGCCGGAGGATGGCAGAGGATCGGAGGAACCTGCTGCAGTTCCCCTGACCCTGCGGGGTGGCACCACCCACTGTGTTGCTGCTGCTGCTGTGCCCGCTGCTGCTCTCCCATCCTCACCCCCTTCCACCAAGCTGACCCAGTGGACAGTGAAGGACAGGTAGCGGCCTGTCCTGAAGCGGCTGCTCCAGGAGTCCATGGTGACGTGGACCCTTTCACCAACCGCGTGCTCCAGCCCTCGCTCCACATTGGCCATCACAAAGCGGTGCAGTGCAGGAATGGCCTTGCGGGCAAAGAAGTGTCTGCTGGGGAGCTGCCAGTCTGGGGCTGCGCAAGCAAGCAGTGCACGAATGTCGCTCCCCTCCTGCACGAGCGTGTACGGCAGGAGTTGGGAGCACATGGCCCGTGCCAGCAAGCCGTTCAGCTGCCGCACGCGACGGCTGCTGGGAGGCAGAGCCCTAACCACCCCCTGGAAGGACTCGCTCAAAAGGCTCTGGCGTGGCCTTTTGCTGACACGGGAATCAGCAGACACAGCAGAGGAGGCCACTGAGGACTGGCTGCCAGAACAGGCCTCAGTGTCGGCGGCAGGAGTTGCAGAGGGGGGAGGAGCAGTGCGTTTCCGCACTCCTGCTGGTGCTGCTGGAGGAGCAGGAGGGCGGGTGGCTGCTGTTGCTGCTGCTGCTGCTGAAGGCTGTGCAGTGATGGGTGTGGTGCCACTGCCAGCACCAGATGCCTTCAGCCTCTGGAACTCCTCATGCTGGTGGAAATGTTTAGCCGCAAGGTGGTTGATGAGCGAGCTGGTGCAGAACTTTAAGGGGTCTGCACCTCTGCTCAACTTCCGCTGACAGTGGTTGCAAGTGGCGTACTTGCTGTACACAGTGGGCATGGTGAAATATCGCCAGATTGGTGACTTAAACATCCCCCTACGGCATGGAAGCGCTGCTGCCTGTCTCCCTGTGGTGGTTGGGGGGGGGGCTTGGGGGGCTTGGGTGCGGCTGGTGGTGGTACTGGCAGATGCTGCTGCTGCTGCTGCTGAGCCTGAGACACCAGCAGGCTGTGGGACCTGCCTACTGCTGCTGCCAATGCTTGCAATGATGCGCCTCCTTGCAAGGCCCACAAGAGCATCCTCCTCCTCCTCCTCAGAGCTGCTGAGGACGACATCCCCTGGAGGTGGTGGCACCCAGTCTCTGTCTGTCACCGGGTCATCATCATCCTCCCCCTCCTGAAACATGTCCTGCTGGGATGAGGACCCCCCAAACTCCTCTCCTGATGCATGGATGGGCTGCTTGACTGTCGCCACAGTCTTGCTGTCCAATCCCTCATCCCCCAAAGTGCCCATCAGCATCTCCTCCTCAAAATCGCCAACAACAGCAGACAATTGACTCATGATGCCTGGGGTCAAAAGACTGCTGAATGACAGGTCGCCAACTGACGGTGAACTGGCCTCCTCCCCAGGCCCTGCTGGGCGGCTGCTGCGAACAGGGGTGGTGGTGGTGGTGGTGGTGGTGAGGGTGGAGGCCTCGGATGCAGAGCTGATGGTGGGCTGCTCATCCTCCGTCATGAGTTGCACCACAGTGTCTGCATCCTTTTCCTCAATGGGACGTTTCCGACCCGGCTGGAGGAAAATGGGAGCAGGTGCTACACGCTGCTGCTGCTGTGTCTCTGCAGCGTGAGTTGCAGATGCTCCTGCTGGGCGGCGCCCAAGGCGTCCACGGCCAGTGGCTATGGGAGGAATGTTAGCCACTGACGCTGCTGCTGCTGCTGCGGAACTGTGCATGGTGGCGCGCCCGCGGCCGCGGCTTGCCACAATGCTGCTCCCTCTCCTCCTGATTCCCTTGCTGCCCTTCCCCTTGCCCAAACCGCGCTGGCTGCCACTTCCAGACATCTTAAATGTTTTGGGCGTATAGACAAAAGTTTTGTAAAAGGGCGGGTGAAAAGTGGGGTACTTTAATGGAGTGGGTTGGTTGGTGAGGTGACTGAGTGAGTGTCCCCTAGTACAGTAAGTAAGTAGTAACAGTCAGGAAGTACAACTAGCAGTTACAATAATCAGTAGTAATCACAAGTAAATTTAGTGTGTGTACACTCAGACAGTGAGTGCACGCACGCAGGAGCTAGTAGCCTATGGACAGTGACTGAGTGTCCTAGACTCCTAGTACAGTAAGAGTAAGTAGTAACAGTAAGTAGAACTAACTAATTACGATAATCAATCAGCGATCAGAAGGAAATAGAGTGTGTGTTGTGTGTGTACACTCAGACAGTGAGTGCACGCACGCAGGAGCTAGTAGCCTATGAACACAGTGACTGAGTGTCCTAGACTCCTAGTACAGTAAGAGTAAGTAGTAACAGTAAGTAGAACTAACTAATTACAATAATCAATCAGCGATCAGAAGGAAATGGAGTGTGGGTGTGTGTACACTCAGACAGTGAGTGCACGCACGCAGGAGCTAGTAGCCTATGAACACAGTGACTGAGTGTCCTAGACTCCTAGTACAGTAAGAGTAAGTAGTAACAGTAAGTAGAACTAACTAATTACAATAATCAATCAGCGATCAGAAGGAAATGGAGTGTGGGTGTGTGTACACTCAGACAGTGAGTGCACGCACGCAGGAGCTAGTAGCCTATGAACACAGTGACTGAGTGTCCTAGACTCCTAGTACAGTAAGAGTAAGTAGTAACAGTAAGTAGAACTAACTAATTACAATAATCAATCAGCGATCAGAAGGAAATAGAGTGTGGGTGGTGTGTGTACACTCAGACAGTGAGTGACCGCACGCAGGAGCTAGTAGCCTATGGACAGTGACTGAGTGTCCTAGACTCCTAGTACAGTAAGAGTAAGTAGTAACAGTAAGTACAACTAACTAATTACGATAATCAATCAGCGATCAGAAGGAAATGGAGTGTGGGTGTGTGTACACTCAGACAGTGAGTGCACGCACGCAGGAGCTAGTAGCCTATGGACAGTGACTGAGTGTCCTAGACTCCTAGTACAGTAAGAGTAAGTAGTAACAGTAAGTAGAACTAACTAATTACGATAATCAATCAGCGATCAGAAGGAAATAGAGTGTGTGTTGTGTGTGTACACTCAGACAGTGAGTGCACGCACGCAGGAGCTAGTAGCCTATGAACACAGTGACTGAGTGTCCTAGACTCCTAGTACAGTAAGAGTAAGTAGTAACAGTAAGTAGAACTAACTAATTACAATAATCAATCAGCGATCAGAAGGAAATGGAGTGTGGGTGTGTGTACACTCAGACAGTGAGTGCACGCACGCAGGAGCTAGTAGCCTATGAACACAGTGACTGAGTGTCCTAGACTCCTAGTACAGTAAGAGTAAGTAGTAACAGTAAGTAGAACTAACTAATTACAATAATCAATCAGCGATCAGAAGGAAATAGAGTGTGGGTGGTGTGTGTACACTCAGACAGTGAGTGCACGCACGCAGGAGCTAGTAGCCTATGAACACAGTGACTGAGTGTCCTAGACTCCTAGTACAGTAAGAGTAAGTAGTAACAGTAAGTAGAACTAACTAATTACAATAATCAATCAGCGATCAGAAGGAAATAGAGTGTGGGTGGTGTGTGTACACTCAGACAGTGAGTGACCGCACGCAGGAGCTAGTAGCCTATGGACAGTGACTGAGTGTCCTAGACTCCTAGTACAGTAAGAGTAAGTAGTAACAGTAAGTACAACTAACTAATTACGATAATCAATCAGCGATCAGAAGGAAATGGAGTGTGGGTGTGTGTACACTCAGACAGTGAGTGCACGCACGCAGGAGCTAGTAGCCTATGGACAGTGACTGAGTGTCCTAGACTCCTAGTACAGTAAGAGTAAGTAGTAACAGTAAGTACAACTAACTAATTACGATAATCAATCAGCGAACAGAAGGAAATGGAGTGTGGGTGTGTGTACACTCAGACAGTGAGTGCACGCACGCAGGAGCTAGTAGCCTATGGACAGTGACTGAGTGTCCTAGACTCCTAGTACAGTAAGAGTAAGTAGTAACAGTAAGTAAAACTAACTAATTACGATAATCAATCAGCGATCAGAAGGAAATAGAGTGTGTGTTGTGTGTGTACACTCAGACAGTGAGTGCAGTGCGCACACGCAGGAGCTAGTAGCCTATATGAACAGTGACAGTGAGTGTCCCTACGGGTACAGTAAGAGTAAGTAGTAAGTAAGTACAACTAACTAACAATAATCTATCAGTAATCAGAAGGAAATAGAGTGTGTGTACACACAGACAGTGAGTGAGTGCACACACGCAGGAGCTAGCTAGTAGCCTATAAACAGTGACAGTCAGTGAGTGTCCTACTCCTAGTACAGTATAACTACAATACTATTAGTAAAGGACAGCAGAAATACTGGTATAGATGAGAGAAATAAACAGAGGACAGCTGCCCACAGAGGCAAGGCCCCCCTGAGGCCTAAACCTGTAAGCTTGCAGCAGCTGCCTGTCTCTAATGTAACACACAAGCTACTAACTAAAATACAATGTCTATCTAACTAACAACAATATAGGTGTATATGGCAGGTGTAGGTGAGCAAAAACGCTAGGTAAATGATCACAATAGAGCACTTGCTAAGCCAAAGCACAAAGGAGCAACTCTCTCTCTGTACAAGTCTCAGGCAAGCATGGAGAAACGGAACATGGCGGCCGCTATTTATAGGGTAGGGGCTGGCCAGGGTCCCCCTCTGTGATTGGCTGCCGTCAGAGGGCCTGGGAGCCCTCTGATTGGCTCTAAGGACATCAATCTGGGCTATGACGCTATTCGAGCTCGGTACCGAGCTCGAATAGCGCCGGGTTGCTCGAATAGCTCGAATAGTGAATGGGCTATTCGAGTGTACTCGGATAGCCCATTCGAATAGCTCCAGCTATTCGGAGCTCGAATACCGAGCTCGAATAGCTGAAAAAGAGCTCGAATATTCGAGCTACTCGAATATTCGAGCTCTGCTGAGCACCACTGGTGCAGAGTACAGTAATGGACTGCATATGTAATGTTTGTCCCTCTCTTGAATTAATGTGTATACGTACTGTATGTGTGTCCCCCACTTGCTCCAATTACCAGCGCTACTATGGGGGAGCAAAGGATTGTCAGCACTAGGGCTCATGTTGTTATTATTGTTTATTTATTTATTTTACTTTGGAATGATAGCAGGCCGGGCATTTCTAGAGTGATCATCTGCACGTCATCACAATAGAGTAGCAGTATTCACTAATGATGGGAGTGATGTTGCTCCGGTGCTGTAATGCTTACAATAGCGTTTCAGTTATCAGTAAAACATCTTGATTAATTTAACTATCATGCAAATTATGTGCAAAACCACACTAGTGTTTGTATCACTGAGCAAAGAACTACCTAAATGCCATAGCCCTCATGGTTAAGGTAACTGTGTGATTTTTCTAGGTTAATTAATTGATTGCCTAAGGATTGGTGCTTGTTAGGTTTAATAGAGAGTTTCAGGGTTTGCTGTTCATGTCCATAAGTTTTCTGTAAGTTTATTCATGTTGTCTTGTAGGTTAAACAGGCTCATGGTTGAATAGTGTTACATATTTACAATAAGTGTTATTTTGTTTATGTATATTGAAATTGGTATGCAAGATAACTCTATTAAAAAAAAAATATGAAGAGATTTTGGGTGCATTTCCAAAAATGACGTGAAATTTTGCGTAATCGTAATTGACCCATTACAAGCACCACTTCTAATAATTATAATCATGTGCTTAAAAAATAATGCACAGTATAGTGCAGAGACTCATTGGTTTCCTGGTAACTATGTTGAAAGCATGGCTAAGGATTTGAAAGGTCAGAAGCTGTGGCAGTAGAAGTGGAATGGAATTGTTAATTTATCCGTGGGTCCTATATTAGACTCAATTTTTCATGCTTCCTTGTAAAACAAATGCTGTTTATTCATTTATGGTGCCATAATAATGGTGAACTGTACACTGAAATGAAATCTCAATTTGTGCTCTATTGCATAAAGTAGTTTTAGGCAATAGGTTAGAAAAAATGTGTTCAGTTTTGTAGTTGTCCGTAAAAAGTGTGACCTAGAACCAGTAATGATGATCGTAGTGTGCTAATTTGACTAATGCAACATTTTGCATAACATTTCACAATTATGATTGGTGTAATCATAATTACAATATAAAAACTGAATGGATTTCACTTAATCCATTCATAATATCAAATATCGTGTACAATTACATGGCACGCTAGGGGAAGTAGGGGGTAATTAGGGGAAGTAGGGGCACATTATTGACAAGGGCCCATATGCAATTCACTTTTTCCCCCAAGTTTTCTTCTAGGAGATAATTTTTCATCTTCAAATTAAAATAACGTTTCCGCACTCTTCAACTATAAAAGTACCAAAAAGTAAATGAAAAAGCACTATTAAAATTATTTAGAGCATATTCTTGCTTTCTGATGGCTTGAAATGCATTTTATTGACAAATTTAAAAATATCACCCTGGAGAAAACTCAGGAGAAAAAGTGAATTGCATATGGGCCATAGTTTTTAGTCTAAGAATGAGTGACAAGGAGTTAAAGCAACTGTACAAAAAAAAATCAGGCAGATACTTACCTAAGGAGAGAGAAGGCTCTGGGTCCTATACTGCCTTCCACTCCTCTCTCGGTCCCCTAATTGCAGTGGCAGCTCCCCCGTTTGTATCCCCCACCACGGGCAACTTTGGAAGTCTTGAGGAACCCGAGTGCTCTCGAAGACAAGCGGCTCCATACTGCACCTGCGTGAGTGTGAGAGAGAGCGTGCTCGTGCAGGCACAGTATGGAGTCTCCCGTCTTGAGAAACACTCGGGCTACTGAAGACTTCTGAAGCCTCCTTCAGTGGTGGAAAGCAATATTTGACCAATTTGGTCGATTACTGCTATGGGGAGAGCCAGTGCTGGAACAAGAAATCCGTAGGAGGAGCAGAAAGGCTCTGTAGGATCCAAAGCCTTCCCTCTCCTTAGGTAAGTATCTGGCTGATTTTTTTCTTCTACAGTTCCCATTGTCTTTAAAGACGCCTGGGAAGGGGGACCCTACCCTGGCCGCTTTCTTCAAGTGTGTAAAATGTGTGTACAAAGCTTGGTATACAGTATATTAAAGTGTATCACAACAAAATGAATTTAACCACTTTACCCCCGCCCGTACGAATTTCTCCGTCCCTTTTTCCATCCTTTCATCCCCAGGGAGGGAGAAATCCGTAGTTTCCGCGCTCTCGCCGCTGCCCGCGCTCCCGCTCGCTCTAGTGTGCACTCCCGCTCGTAAACACGCCGCCGGCCGCTCGCCCAGAGATCAATGAACGGGTAAATACATTCCCGTTTGTTGATCTAAGCCCCGCAATGATCCGCTGCTTCTCCGCTAAGCAGCGCGATCATTGTGAAAAAAAAAAACTTTCTCAGCCTCCTAGTACTTCCTCCAAGCGTCCGGAAGGACACTTGGAGGTCGCATTAAACAGAAAGTTACTGTTGCCATCTTGTGGCCAAATAGTAAAACTACACCCTAAAGCATTTTTCACATACAAATACATTACTTATACACAAAAAAATAACTCATTACCTCCCACACTCCCCTTTTTTTTTTGAAAATATTAAAACATTTACAATTTAAAAAAATACATAAATAGTTACCTTAGGGACTGAACTTTTTAAATATTTATGTCAGGAGGGTACAACACTGTCACTTTATAAACTATGGGCTTGTAATTAGGGATGGACGCAAAACTGAAAAAAAAATGCACCTTTATTTTCAAATAAAATATTGGCGCCAAACATTGTGATAAGGACATAATTTAAACGGTTTTATAACCGGGACAAATGGGCAAATACATTTCATGGGTTTTAATTACAGTAGCATGCATTATTTAAAAACTATAATGGCCGAAAACTGAAAAATAATGATTTTTTTCCCACATGTTTCCTATTTTCCCATTAAAACATATTTAGAATAAAATAATTCTTGGCATAATGTCCCACCTAAAGAAAGCCTAATTGGTGGCGGAAAAAACAAGATATAGTTCATTTCATTGGGATAAGTAATGATAAAGTTATAGACGAATGAATGGAAGGAGCGCTGAAAGGTGAAAATTGCTCTGGTGCTCAAGGGGTAAAACCCCTCAGTGGTTTAAAAAAAATGCATATTTTTTTACATTTTTTAAAATCCATTTTCTTAAAAACTGCAGGGCATTTTTCTTTTACTTGTTCCCAACTAATCAATCTTATTTTGCATTTCCCATTATCGCAACTCGATGGACATATGTCTTTTTTTAACCCAAATAACTATGTAACTATGTAACATCACAAAACATAACTATGGTTATGCACAAAATGAATTATGGAATTTGCCAGAAATCTTCCATTACGATGTTGTGCCATAATTGCTAATGTTGTTGCTAAATTACAATCTTGTGAAATTTGAGACACTAAGAACCAGTAACACCAGCCTATAGCCTCCATATGGAGGAGAAAGTAAACAATTTAACTAACAGCTGAGTCTAGTTCGAAAAGCATACAATCGCCAGATTGGCCACTGGCACAAATCCCCTTCTTTGGTTAACCTTCAGGACTCAATTCCACAGGCAACAGTTTGGGATTGAGTGCTATACAGACACATCACTAGCCTACAGTCTTTCTACAGGGGGCGGTGGGTATGAGAGTGAGACACACATTGGAGGGACTTCGAGCGGGTAGGGTGAGTAGAGGAAGGTGGGCTTGACCTGTGCTTGGCTAGGTTGATACAGAATTTCAGATCTCTTGGTGACTCATCAGGGCTGCTGTACATACACTAGATTCTCAGCAGAATTGGCCTTGACTGTTCATCTCAGTAGAAAACCTTCTAGAGTGTATAAAAGGCTTAAAGAGGATCTGCACTGAAAAATGTAAAGAAAAAAGTGCTTAATTTTTACAACAATTATTTATAGATTATTTAGTCAGTGTTTGCCCATTGTAAAATCTTCCCTTACACTGATTTACATTCTGAAATGTATCACTTTACTGCTGACAGGAGATGTCTGTGGAATTAGATGGAGCTTTTTTTGGCAGTTGGAAACAGCTGTTATTTCCCACAATGCAATTAGTCTCCCACAGTGTGATGTCAGTGCCTAGGTCCTAGTGGGAGGGGTTTCAACACAATATCAGCCATACAGAGCCCCCAGTTCAAAGAGGAAGTGGTTGAAAACAAACCAGGTCAAATCAAGTCGGTCTTCCTATTTTGCATTTATCACAATCCGAAAAGAATCTATACTGGATTTGTTACCATTCTTTTTCTTGGCACAGAGTCAATAAAATCAATGGCATGCATTATTTGAAACTGTGCTTCAGTCTAAAATCTATTGGAAGCAAAATCAATATATAGGAAGTGATTCATTACATTCCCTCTAAATGCTAAAGTGATTTCCATATTAATAATACAGCAATCACATGCTGGAGTCTTTGGCACTGTGTGAGGTATTACAACCCTGGACAAAACATTATGTATTTACCAAAGACTGTTGTTCATCAAGTGGCTGTGGCTGGATAGTGTAATGGTTAAGGGCTCTGCCTCTGATGTAGGAGTCCTGGGTTCAAATCCTGGCTCTTCCTACTCAGTAAGCCAGCACCTATTCAGTAAGGAGTTCATTGGGCAAGTCTCCCTAACACTGCTACTGCCTACTGAGTGCGCTCTTGTGGCTGCCTCGCAAGCGCTTTGAGTCCGACAGGAGAAAGGCGCTATACAAAAAAAGGAATTATTATTATTATCAAACAAGGCTATATTTAATATAAGGCCATTACTGTAAGGTTTCATCTCTGTCCTTATCCCTTAAAGTGGTTTTGCACTGAATGCTCCTCAGTGAAAAAAGAAATTGTAAGAAACTATATGTTGGTTGCTATTGGCAACAACACTACACCTTTTTTCTGGCACCAGCAACTCATTAATAAGAGCTGCAAACACGACTCTCATCACAGCAACAGCATAGGAGATAGAACTTCTTAGGCGTCCTCAAAGTTTAGGAGTTTAGTCAGTCAACAGATAAGACAGTACATTTCGTTACATCTTAGCAAAGCAGATTGTTCTGTAGTCAGTCCTTGGCGTTACCGCTTCTTGATTCCATTCCTAGTGAATGGTAATCAGTATTTATCGTCAGTCTACACTAAGTTACATCTAGACTACGTATATACAGCATACAGTTAGATAAGATGACAAGACATAAATAAAAGTAAAGTAAAGGTGGAAGCCAGCCGTCACAGGAAGCAAAGAGTGACTCTCTGCAGCCGGTCACCTGTTTTAATACTGGTCGCTAAAGAGTAAAATGTGACATCATCTGAGCCATACCCCCCAAGCCTACAGTTGGCTCAGACCCTCGTGAAATCATGACACACACAGTTGTTACTGCGCATGGCCTGGAAAGTCCCATGTTCAAGGCACCGGTCATCTTGTTCTGAAAAATAACCAATGTTTACAGAAAAAGACTGCCTACGTCTGTACATTGGGTAGATAACTCATTACCCTTGGCTGGTTCTCTGTAAGGCAGAAACACGCATGTTCCAATGTTTCTAGAAATACTGTTTGAAGGGAGACTTTGCGCATCAAGCCTTTTAACTAGCTCCGTGCAGGTAACTGAGGCCTACATATAATACTTAAATTCTAACAAAAATCATCTTCTATAGTCTTTGCAGCTGTTCTGCTGCATATGCATTGTATGATTGTCACACACAAAGGAAGCATTGTGTTCAGTATCAGTAGGTTAACAGGAACATTTCTGGCCATAGTTCCTGTTCCTGTAAGACAGCACTACTGCAACATACATGGGAAAGTTCAAAGAACCAATGCAATAAAATTTTTCAGTTGTAATATATTCCTTAAAGCAGTGTCCCCCAACCCTGTCCTCAAGGCCCACCAACAGTACATGTTTTGTGTAAATCCAGAGAGGTAGTTAATAAGTTTTGCTGAGACACCAATTACCCCACCTGTGAATGTTGTGGTTTCCTGCAAAAACATGTACTGTTGGTGGGCCTTGAGGACAGGGTTGGGGAACACTGCCTTAAAGGACTGTCCTACTAGCCAGTGCACACAGGTACTCATTCACTGCACAATGCTTCTGGTACAGCCAATCCAACATAAGCAATGTTGAATTCCATCTGGTGTGGCTGTCATAAATAAGGCATTTCAGAGGCATTTTGTATTGCTGATGAATGTCAGCAAGGTGAGCCACGGTCATATAGGATCATTGGAAATGTCCAGCCACTTTCCTGGCCTGCTTCAGGATGTCCTGGAATCTAGGGTACTTGTCTATAAAATTTTGCACAATCAGATTTAATACACGTGCCATCCAAGGAACATAAGTCCATTTGCCCATGCAGTTGGTGGTGCCACCAACTGCACTTTACAGCCATGCATTGCAGTCCTTCTTTCCAAACCAACACCACCATGTTTACCCCCATGGTCAGTGAAGGTTATGTACCTTCCCTGCCCATGTTTTAAAGACCAGGTGTCTGTGGTGAGATGGACCTTGGCCCCAACACTGTGTGCCAGAGATTGGATGACCTTCCGATGCACATGCCAGTACAGGTCAGGGATGCCCATCTGTGAAAAATATGTATCGTCAGTGCTGTGATGCCTACAATTTTTTTTAAAGGCCTCATATTCAACCAGCTGGTATGGTAAAAGCTGGTGGGCTAGCATTTCTGGCAAGCCAGCAGTCGGACTTTTGGCAAGGGGGTTACTAGGCGACAACGTTTTTTCCCCTCCAACATCTGTGAGATGAAATATTGACTCTGTGGTGATGACCATGGAGCTGGCAGGCTGGAAGGCAAAGTGGAGGACAATGGGGAACGAGGGAGGGGAGGAGGCAGAAGGTGTGTGACATTCTATTTATTTATTTTTTGACACACTGAGATCACCGATAATACAGTATGGCCACACGGATGTTGATGTGACACTGTAAAACTATGCATTGATCACACAGTAGGCAGTGACCAGCAAAGGGCTATTGTCAGCAATGAAATATTTTTTTGGGACACATTGATATCACCGAGAACACTCAATATGGTCGGTCACAAAGGTGGTGGTGTGATGCTGTGTGGGGGTAACACAGCAGCATGCATCGTGTCATAAATGTCAGACAATCAATTACTTTTGTGCAGTGAGAGTGGGCTGTAACAGTGACACACTACACTGTATACGGTGTTGGGTTGCTACAACACACCACACCACAAAAGCATCACCAAAAAATCAGTACAGCAGGGTCAATGTCAGTCCTCAAAAGGACTTTTAAGAATAGTCCTCATAAGGACTCTGAACTACACTTGGAGCACACAGAATAAAATGTGTGGGGACATCAAGTGGTAAAAAATACCCCATTAAAATACACTACATTTTACACTACATAAATTAAATAAAAATAAATTAAATAACAATAAATTAAATCTCATGGTTTTTTTTTACTATGTATTTCATAAGGGTATATTACTTTTATTTTTGCAAATAAGGGCTACAAAAACACAAAATAGGAGAATACACCTTTATTTCCAAGTAACCTATTGTTGCCATACATTGTACTACATTGTGCCATAATTTAAATGTAGCAATATCTGGGACAAATGGGCAAATAAAAGTTGAGGGTTTTATTTACAGTAGCATTGTTTATTTTATTTTAAAACTATAGGGGATGGAATTGGAGAAATATTGTTTTTTTTCTTTTCTTTTTTCTGTCCTTGTTTTTCCTTTTAAGATGCATAGAAAGTAAAGTAATCACTGAAGACAAATATCACCCCTAAAAGCCTAATGTGTGATGGAATAAAACAAGATATAGATAATTTAGGTGTGATTATTAGTAGTGATAATGTTATTGGTGAATGAAAGGAAGGAGTGCTGAAATGTGAAAATGTCTCTGGTCCATTAGGGGAAAACCCTTTAGAGGTGAAGTGGTTACGCTCTTGCAAGCATCAGGCTGCATTAACTAGGTCTGAGGGGGAAGTAAAGAAGAAAAAAAGAAAACCTAGCATGACCTGCAACTTCCTTTGTGCGGCAGATATACCAAATAAGAGCCAGGGAAACTGGGAAATTATATGTTATGGAACAGGAAAGTAAGAGTGAGTTTTAACTTTTGGATTGCCAGGTTAGCATCTTGTTTACCAGATATAAATAAAGAATTAATTTTATGCCTGACAGTTTCACTTCAAGTAAAAGCATAATGTTTAAAAAACAAGTATCAAAGCAACAGTTTTTCTGTAAAACCCACATTCCTATAGAGCTCTCTCAGCACAGCCTGAGTGAAAAAATAGCTTTATTTACCCAGCTGTATGTAACTATTTTGTGCATTGGTATCGGGGGCGGGGAGGCAGAGCTGTAATATGTAGTTAGGTTACATTTCTCCCTGGCTGTAAACTGTTTACTTTAGACTGTGTGGCAGAGTGGGACACACGGAGACAGGAACATAGAGCTGCAGGTGATGATTATTTACACACATTTGAAGCTATATTTCTCCTTTCTATCCTTATGAACTCATTTTACAGTTTTATTGCTAGTGAGAACTGTCTCTGTATGCTGGATCTCCTGGGCACAGTCTTCCATAGCAATGCCTGCAGTGACTCTTTTCTGTCATTTTTTCTTCACATAAATGAAAAGATGAAAAAAAAGCGTTTGTTTTGCTATTTAATAATAATTATTGGAAATATATGTGGCAGTTAGAATTGTAGCTAACTTTGATAGTTGTCCTTTATGCAAAAAATAGCATGCACTTTTATTTTTGGCATAGTTTATAATGTACAATAGGGGCAGTAAGGTGCCTGTTTGAACCAGTTCCCTGCTGTGGTAAGATTTCACAGTCCTGGGAAGGTTTATACAAGTGAAAATCCATTCTGCTGGTAAATGTGAATTATGATGTGGTGAATTTAAAAGAACAGCTCGCCAAGCAGCCACTGGGACGAATTTTAACTTAGTCACACAAGTAAGACATAATTATCTTTCAAGTATAGGATTCAGGTAATGTAAAACAATCTGTTATGGAATAATTTGCGTCTGAGATAAGCTTTTTGACGTCCTCTAAGAAGCCCTGAGCAACCCAAAGGCACAACAAGGCTATTGTTAAATTGATCTGGGTGACTTCCAATGGGGAAATCATAAACATGCATCACTGTTGCACTAAACATCAGGACATATTTAGAGCCTTCTCTTGTGTTTCAATTTTGCCACTTGTAAATTGCATGTTGTTAAATTGAATTAAGCCAAACAGTGATCTAATAATATATCCTAGGAAAATCATGTTATGCATCCCACAGCTGCCAATGAAAATAGTATTACTGTATGCAGTCATCAGTAATATGTTTCAGCACAAATATGCGTCACTTAAAAGTACAATCACTGCCTATATTTCCAGGGATGAAAACTACTTCATTAAATTAACTCTTTTGTTATATCCTTAAGGGAATATTACTACCAAAATTCATTATTAGCACCCAAATTCGGGCAATAACTAAACTAAAATTTGAAATGTGCATCTGTTGTTGTTCATGATAATTGTAGTATACTAATAACTGTTACAAATCGATTAAGCTGTAATGGGGAGGGAGGTAAAATGTGCGTCCATTTAATTTTGGCGCTGGTTGGCAGCCAAACGATGGATCACCCTGCTGCCACTAAAATTCCAGGCGGCGTTAAATACTATCCCCCCTCCGAGTCATAGCAACTCGGAGGGAGTAATAATTTGGGATATTACATATGGATGGCCCATGGACTACAGCATTGCTGCTATAGGTGCTACCCGGCCTGCGCTGTGTGCCAATAAGAGGCGTTCTCAGAGACCTCAGTAGTGGGAATCTTTTGGATGGCTAAGAGGCTTCCCAGATCTTTCTTCAGCCCACCATTCCTACACAGGACACTCTTCTTCTCCTGGCCATGCTCCCAGCTATGTATGAGCGCACCAGAACTGGGCATGGGTGAGTAAGGTCCGCACATGCCCAGTAGAACACCACACTCATTCATGGAGGAAAAAAGCCATGCACAATTTGCTTCATTCTACTGTTCATGTGCGAAGCTTATTTATGCATGCCCAGTCTGGATAGACTTGTACATGGCAGGAGCCCAGCCATGAGGCAAGCTCTTGTTGAATAGATCTAGAGGGACCCAGCACTGGATTTAGTGTGTAGCAGGAGGATCTGGCAGGCCTCTGGACTTTCTAGAGGCTTCCTACCACTGAGATAAGTTTTTAATTTTGTCTCTCAGGTACCCTTTAAAGTTACTGATTTCAGAAATTGATTGCTGAATTGAGAATCTAATAATTCCAGCTTGTGTACAAATTAAATGTAAATTGTGTGTATCTTGGAATCGAGTGAATCTAAATTAGTAGGATGCTCGTTTGATTGGGCCAATAACAAGCTGCATATAATTTACATTAAATATGCATGTATGCTGGAAAGTCACCATGCCAGGCGCTGAATTTACTACAGTGGTAAGACTCTGAATGGGGTGGTGCTCAAACATGACAAAATAAACTTGGAAAAGTAAACTTGGACCCATTTCCATGTCTGAAGCAGATGCAGAGACTTCCTATTGGCTGAGCTGTGCTGCCTGCTAGATGACATCATGTGAATAAAGACCAGGAGAACTGAACCAAAATTGCTGCAATAGTATAGAGTTTGTCATGGCACGTAATGGTGTGGACTTAGACTTTATAACCCAATTCCATTTTTTTAAAATGTAATTTGGAAGAAAGTTTAAAGAGGTAGTAAGTTTGTGGGTGTTTTATTGCTGTCTATGTCTCCACTGTAGAAATAGTCCATCAAGGAAAAATGGGGGGAAAAACAAGACACAGAACATTGATATCACTCTTTTCTGCTAGTGGAAGCGCCAAAGCTGCAGCCACTAGGGTGCACTCTATAGGCAGTATCAGTGTTAGGGAGGCTAGCCCAAAGACTCCTTACTGAATAGGTGCTGGCTTACTGAACAGAAAGAGCCGAGATTCGACCCCTGGCCTCTTGTGCCAGAGGCAGACTCCTTAACCAGTACACTATCCAGCCAGTAAGTGCAAAATAGTGATAATAGAACATCAGTAATTTTGCAATATTCTTCTATCACCCTCTGTACCCTAATTCTGATTTGAATCCTCCCCTATCTATACCTAACACTAACCCCATCTACGTCTGATACTAACCAACCCCCACTCAGGTGACACTTGCTCCCAAATTTTCTGGGTTGCCTCCATGGAGCTTTGAGGGTCTATTATAAAAATGGAAAGTCTCAGGGACAGGAAGTCAGGCACAGGAATAAAATATAGCCATGGATTCTAACACCTCTTTACAAAAATAAATTGCTGCTAGATTTCCACACTACCTGTATGGACACCAGGACAGGAAGACATTTAGGCAAATTTAAATATAATAAGTACAATAACACTTCAAGACTTATTAACGGGAGATTTAGAGTTGACATTGCGGTTCAGCCTTAGCTTTGTCATGTAGGACAGCCGTTTCCCTATAGATTGCCTGACCTTATACTGATAACTCAGTGTGCATACCAATATAACATCACACAATTCCATAGCTGAGATAAGAATGTAAATCAGGGTTTGGTTGGATCATATAAATAGCTATTTGAATATTCCAGTTATTTTCTATCTTGTTTCTCATAAATCTAATAATGTCATTTCAAAGTTTAAATCTGCAATAGGCCTGTGTGCTAAAAAGGGAGAATAGAATGTGAACTTTAAAAGCAGATCTTTACCCAGCCACATGCAGCACAAAGTAAACATTAATAATGTAATAGACATATACAATATATTCTCCTTAAATCCTTAGAATTCCAGAGGCAATTGCATGACTAATGCTAAGGCAACAGGTCAGGGACTAGGAGAATCTCCCCAATGGGGACATTCTAGACTATTAAAAAGTGTTTTCATTTCCACCTGTGTCACAGCTGTAAAATCTCTGTTCACCTTCTGTTCCAATGACAAATGTTACTTGAAAATAAAGTGAGGATAAATGTATTTATAAGAACTTAAAATAAAAAAAATGGGTTGAGTTCCATTTCAAAACAGCTTGCAAGCTACAAATTACTGTCTAATGGAAAAGTAAAACATAAAAAGGAAAAAGCATGGCTGGGAACAATGGTTCTCACCATTATTACAGTATGTAGCTCTTTATCATAATGTTTTTTGCAAAGTACACCTTATTGTCAGCTAAAATCTCAAGTAGCATACAAGTAAAAAAGGAGCCGTGGTAATTGGGTTGCCGGGTATACATGCCAGTAGAATACTGATAAAATGACTGATACTTTACTATTGGGCTATGGGTAATACAAATAGCTGTAATTGTTATGGATATTGTATTATTGCTAAACCTAACCCTAATCTCTATTCCACAACTAACACCTAACCTTCTTTAATTTGCACCAAACACTAACCTCCTACCTTGCTACCTTTTCACCGAACACTAGTTAAAACCCCATTCCAATCTACTTACTCTAACATACCAACCCTGGGGTTATATAAGTATAGTTACAATGTAGCCAAACTCATTGCCCGTCACGTTATGAGTTTAATTACAGTGTAGCCAAACTCTTTACTGTTAATTATTGTACAGCTATATTAGTTTGGCTACAAAGCACCTAAACTCATTACCATTCAATACTCCATCCCCGCTGCTATGTGAATTTGGCTACAACGTAGCTGAACTCCTTACCATTCTATGCGCTCAGCTAGGCAACAGTGCCCAAAGTAACCCCTACCAAACCCCTTAGTACGCCATATCCATGGGCCTTAAGCCTCCTGGCGGTACGCAGTTTCGGTGGCTGTGTCCACGGGAGGGATCTTTTAAATAAAACTTGTTGTAATACTTGTAGCTAGCACTAGGCTAGCTACCAGTGTCCCCCAAGTCGCCCGCACCTCTCTGATCCCCCCGATCGCCGCCGCTTATATTTACCCAGCCGCCATCCCGCGAGAGCCGCAGCCTCAGCAATCAGCTTCAGTCGTTGCTATGGCGAGGATCGGATATGACGTCATGACGTCATCGACATCATGACGTAATGCGCTGTCCCGATCCTCCCCATAGTGAAGTCTGGAGCTGATTGGGAGGCTGCACCATCGCGGGATCCCTGGGGGGGTACATATTACGGTGGCGATCGGAGGGGATCGGAGCAGAGCGGGGGGACTTGGGGACATAGGTAGCTAGCCTAGTGCTAGCTACAAGTATTACAACAAGTTTTATTTTAAAAAATCCCTCCCGGGGCCATTCAATTCCTTACGGTGGCTAACCCGAGTGTAGGTCGGGGTTACCGCCAGGAGGTTAAAGTAAACCTAAGTTGACGGAAAGTAAAAGTCTTATACATACGTGAGGCTTCCTCCAGCCCCCTCCGTACAGATCGCTCCCTCGCCGGGGGTCCAAAGCCTCCTGGATTCTCGTGTAGCAGCCCTGTTCTCCACGGCCAGTTGGGCGTATCGGGCATATGTGGCCTAGCAGCCCCGCGCCCTCCAAGCTGCGCTCCCATTGCCCAGTACTACTGTGCAGGTGCAGAACACTCCCAGCCACGGGAGCAAGATGGGGAGTGCACTTAGGCCGCACTGCCAAAGACTGGCCAAAGATATCATGGCTGCTATGGGAGAATCCAGGAGCCTTTGGACCCCACCGAGGGAGTGATTTGTGCAGAGGGGGCTGGAAGTCAGAGGAAGCCCCAAGTATGTATAAAACTTTTACTACCCATCGTCTCAGGTTCACTTTAGCAATGGCAGTTCCCTACTTTTTGCTGCATTTTTCTTTTGACAGATTACCCCCAATTGAGTCCTAACTGCTATGATTCTGTTTCTAGAAATGCTGCAAAATGTCATTATCGTTCTTGCCAAGCTGGTACAGGAAATGTATTATTAATGTCTCCCATGCCATGCTAGCCTTCATTAATCAAGCATAACATAACTTTGTGTACATGGATTATTAGGGCTTTCACAGTAGCAGAAGCTGGGAAAGAAAGAGTGATAGACACTTGCACTAGAGTCCTACATCTTGTTTTCTTGACACTGATATGCTGTAATGTTGTGATTTGACAATAAGCAATGACAGCAGTGCATCCCAAGTCTAATGAATTTACATGAGTTCGTTGTTTTATTTTTTTCAAATTTATGTAGACATTTCAAAATATATTTATGTGCATAAATATTTTGTACATATATTTTTTTGTCCATTCGCATCTAAAACTCTGCTCATGAATGTAATTATCCAGCTACTTTATGCATAAAGTAGTTATTATGACTTCTATATTGTAGTTTTATATTTGAAGTAAAAACTTCCCTTAAATGACACTTACATAGACAGTTAAAAAGGTTAAAAAAAACCAACAAAGTTTTGATTTGCATAACATACTTTTTTTTACTTTACTTTTTGTGCAGTAAAAGGTAACCTGAAGTGAGAGGGATATGGAGGCTGCCATATTTATTTCCCGTTAAACAATACCAGTTGCCTGGCAATCCTGAAGATCTCTTTGGTTGCAGTACTGTCTGAATCACATGCCTGAAACAAGCACGTGACTAATCTAGTCAGACTTCAGTCAGAGCACTTGATCTTCATTAGAGATGTAGCGGATGGTTCGCCGGAGAACGGTTCCAGGTGAACTTCGGTGGTTCGCGTTCGCCATGCAAAGGCGAACTTTTCCGGAAGTTCGATTCGCCCCATAATGCTCTATGGAGCAGAATTTTGACCCTCTACATCACAATCAGCAGGCATATTGTTGCCAATCAGACTGCACTCATGCCTGGAGTCCCACCCCCCTTATAAAAGGCAAGGTCCTTGTGCTGTTTTACACACTCATCTGCCTACACTAATTACTTAAGGGACAGCTGCTACACACACACTGCTAGGGAGAGTTTAATTAGGCTCTTGTATATTACTCACTACCTCCACCCTCCTACCGGAGGTAGGAGGGTCTCATCTGCCAGGGAATTATAGTATTTCAAAAGCCAGCTTACATACCATGGCTGGGAATTGAACCCAGGTCTCACTGTGTGGTGGATAAGTACCTTAACGACTGTACCACCAACACTACTAACTGAAGCTAGCTTAGCATGTACCATTTCTGCTCAATCCAAGAGAAACATTAGGTTGCTTAAAGGGAACCTTAACTGAGAGTGATATGGATGTTTCCTATTAAACAATACCAGTTGCCTGGCAGTCCAGCTGATCTCTGTGGCTGCAATAGTGGCTGAATCACACCCTGAAACAAGCATGCAGCTAATCCAGTCTGACTTCAGTCAGAGCACCTGATCTGCATGCTTGTTCAGGGGCTGTGGCTAAAAGTATTAGAGACACAGGATCAGCAGGCGATTCAGGCAACTGGTATTATTTTAAAAGGAAAAATCCATATCCTTCTCAGTTTAGGTTCCCTTTAAGGATTTGTAGCATAAAAGCCAACTCACATTGGCTGGGAATTGAACCCAAGACTCACTGTGTGGTGGGCAAAAACAGGGAACACCAAGAGCCCCAATAGTGTAATTCGTACTGGACAAGGTGGCAATAAGTTTGTATTGCTAAATACTAAGTCAGGGTCACCAGCAGGCAACCACTGTAAAGGCAGGTGGGGAGATTGTCCTGACCCCACTCAGGATTAAGAAGTCGCTATCTGTAGACAGGAAGAAAGGGTAGCAACCCTCCACCAAGGGTGGACTCAAAATTGTATACAATGAACAGAGGCGCCAAAAGTATAAGATTCGATTAAATGAGCTTAAAAACCAACTTAAATGGCAAAATTGAAGGAGGAAGTGGTGGTCTTACCTCCCTCAAGCAGACACGACAACGACTGTGATTCAGACAGTCAAACACATTTATTAGGAACTCCAAAAAGAAACGCGTTTCGCAGGTTCAACCCCGCTTTATCAGGCAATATAGGGAGGAGTATCAAACAATCTGCACAAGGATTCAAATTAAGCGCTTAATTTGAATCCTTGTGCAGATTGTTTGATACTCCTCCCTATATTGCCTGATGAAGCGGGGTTGAACCTGCGAAACGCATTGCATTTCTTTTTGGAGTTCCTAATAAATATGTTTGACTGTCTGAATCGCAGTCGTTGTCGTGTCTGCTTGAGGGAGGTAAGACCACCACTTCCTTCAATGTGTGGTGGGCAAGTAGCTTAACCACTGTACCACCAACACTACTAACTGAAGCTAGCCTAGCATGCACCATTTCTGCTCAATCCAAGAGAAAAATTAGACAAGACAAATAATATTTATATCACGTTTTTCTTCTGGCGGACTCAAAGCACCAGAGCTGCAGCCAATAGGGCACACTCTATAGGCAGTAGCAGTGTTAGGAAGACTTGCCTAAGGTCTCCTACTGATTAGGTGCTGGCTTACTGAACAGACAGAGCCAAGATTCGAACCCTGGTCTCCTGTATCAGAGGCAGAGCCCTTAACCATTACACCATCCAGCCACTGCTTAAGGATTTGTAGCCAGGCATGGCCTTGCCTTTTGTGTTCAACGGTTGTCCAAAGAGAACCCCAGATAGCCAGGTAGATTCATCTCTCTCTCTCTCTCTCATATTTTTGAGCATAAATGGTGCATGCTAGGCTGGCTTCAGCATGTAGTGTTGGTGGTACAGTGCCTGGCTTTCTGGGGTTCTCTTTGGACAACTGTTGAACACAAAATGTTTCTCTTGGATTGAGCAGAAATGGCACATGCTAGGCTAGCTTCAGTTAGTAGTGTTGGTGGTACAGCGGTTAAGGTACTTGGCCACCACACACTGAGACTTGGGTTCAATTCCCAGCCACGGTATGTAAGCAGGCTTTTGAAATACTATAATTCTCTGGCAGATGAGACCCTCCTCCCTCCAGCAGGAGGGTGGAGTCAACAGGCAGAAAAGGAGGATAGAAGGGGAGGAGGGTGAGCAGGCCTGTAATTGAAAATTGACCTTAAAATAGGGGTTTATGTGAAATGTAGATTTTTGCCTGGGACTTTTGATGTGTATTTCACTCAATCATGTCTGCCTCCAGGTATTAGATCCCTTGAAACATGTTCTCTATCATTTTTCCAGCCGGTAGAATTTTTTCTATTTTTCAAAGTTAGCCTCCCCATTGAAGTCTATTGCGGTTCGCAAACTTTTTCATGAACCGAACCTTTCGCGGTGGTTCGCGAACAGGGTTCACGAACCGAAAACCGGAGGTTCGCGACATCACTAATCTTCATGCTTGTTTAATATTTATGGCTAAAGGTGTTAGACTCAGAATGAACAGTTACACAATTTACACTGTTTTAAAGAGACTCCGTAACAAAAATTTCAGCAGTATTTCTCCTATCCTACAAGTTCCTAAGGCTGTTCCAATGTGCTCTGGCTTACTGCAGCACTTTCTACTTGCACCATCTCTGTAATAAATCAACTTATCTTTGTCGGCTGTGTCTGGAAGGCTGCCAACTCTTCAGTAATGTGAACAAGTTAACTCCTTCCAAGCCCCTCCAGTGCTCCTGTGATGATTAATCCTCACAATGTCCCTTGTTCTCACTGTCAGCTTGTCTGCTATCTGTGAGGTTGATAAACACAGACTGATAAACTGAACAAAGAATAGCTGGCTGAGGAGGAAGCTGCCTGTCAGGCTGACAGGAGTGCAGAGCCAAGACACAGCTTGTCATGCTTCATTGACACAGAGCTCTTTCAAAACTTGCACATAACCTCTGGAGACTGAATTCAATGTGTAACTCACTGAATTATCTGTGTACTCACTGTGTATTAACTGAGTCCACTGCTCTGCTGATGTACTTCCTGTTTTGGTGGCCATCTTTTCTGTTTACAAAACAGTTTATAAAACAGTTTTTTTACCCTCTTTATTGCAGCGGAAAGCATCAAAAATATTACAGAGGGGGCTAGGAGATGACCCCAAACAGGCAGGGATGTTTGTTTATACTTCATTTTGTGAATACAGATTCTCTTTAAAGGAAATACATATGTCATTGTCAGCCTCCATATTCCTCTCACTTTATCTCTGCTTTAATGCTTGCAATTACAGAGTGATTATTAACTAAGGTCATTCAGCTTGAGGCCAGCTTCAGACTGGCAACCAGTGGTATAAGAGCATTTCGGTGCGATGAATGCATCACTCCGCAACTCTAAACATAGCCTTTGGGGATTACCATGGCAATGCGCTCAAAGCCAAGCAGGGAGGGAGGCTCTCTAGTTTTCACTTCCTGTGGCCGAAATTTAAATTGCACTGAAGTGTATTTTCAAATCACCTTAAAGAGGAACTCCAATGAAAATAATGTAATAAAAAAAGTGCTTCATTTTTACCATAATTATGTATAAATGATTTAGGCAGTGTTTGCTCATTGTAAAATCTTTCCTCTCCCAGATTCACATTCTGACATGTATTACATGGTGACATTTTTACTGTGGGCAGGTTATGTACCTGTTTCTAGCTGCTCTGGCCTTGCAGACAGTTGTAAACAGCCATTTTCTGTCTGTGAACATTGTTACATTGTGGCAGTTTGCCCAGAGTACCGTACGGTACCAGAGCCTCTTGTGGGAGGGGTTTCAGCACAAAATCAGTCATACAGCGCCCCCTGATGGTCTGTTTGTGAAAATCATTATATTTCTCATGTAAAAGGGGGTATCAGCTACTGATTGGGATAAAGTTAAATTCTTGGTCGGAGTTTCTCTTTAAGGGGCCCATACAACTAATGATTTTCCCGCCAATATACAGCAGATTCGATCACTGTGATCGAATCTGCTGTGAAATTGTTGCGCAAACGCTGACAGAATGATCGATTTCCGTCTGAAATTAATCGTTCCCGTCAATCCGTCCGTGCGGAAGATTTTGCTCGATCGCCGGCGGGTCGGGAGTGTGCGTCGATAGCGGCATTTGAATGCCCGACGACCAACGCAATACAGCGGCAATACATTACCTGCTCCGCCGGCGCGCGTCCCCGCTCTCTCTGCTGTCCTCTTCTCCGCGCTGGGCTCCAAGTCCGGCAGGCTTCACTGAACTTCCTGTCCCGGCAGAAAGTTTAAACAGCAGAGCACCCTCTACTGTTTAAACTTCCCCCAGACAGGAAGTGCAGTGAAGGGCGGCAGCAGCGGCAGCTGCACAGATTGTGATCGGTTTCATGCTGAAATCTATTTACAATCTGTTTGCAGTAAAGACAGCCATACGATACCTCTCTGATCAGATTCGATCAGAGAGGGATCTATCTGTTGGTCGATCTGATGGCAAATCAACCAGTGTATGGCCACCTTTAGAGAATGGACATTACCAATCAATGTTTGACTGATAAATCAGTCTATCATCACTATAGCATAGCTCCCAAATGTCCCTCTTTTGGAGGAACAGTCCCTCTTTGGGAGCCATGTCCCTCTGTCCCTCCTTCTTCCTCATTTGTCCCTCTTTCAGGACTCATGTACAGATCTATGTAAATGTATGTATTTTTCTACTGAAAAAAAAGTTGACTCTAAACTTTATTCCCATTTATTAAATGTATATATTTCTTAATTTGATGTGTTACTTAATTACTATGTGTTACTATGAAGGAAAATGATATAAAGGACCAGTGTGGTTTAAATAATAAAACAACATCTTTTTCTTATGAAGTATTTATGTTATGCGTGACTAGGGGTGTGCCGGGGGCGTGGCTTAAGTGTCTCTCTTTCTTACCTCAAAAAGTTGGGAGGTATGCTAAAGAGTACCCCACACAGTAAATGCCTGGAGAACTCGTGTACTGGGTCCACTGGACCTGTAGCTGGCCGGTGCCTTGTCTCAGCCGTATTGCTCCTACGGCTTCAGGAACTCACCAAATGAACATAAGAGACGGCACACCACTGGCTGCAATGAAATTTGCTGTATTCGGAACAAGCGTACACTACATGTTACGGATATTACATCCTTCCTCAGGTGTTATACACCTGAGGAAGGATGTAATATCCGTAACATGTAGTGTACGCTTGTTCCGAATACAGCAAATTTCATTGCAGCCAGTGGTGTGCCGTCTCTTATATGCTATAGAGTACCCTTGTTTTTTTAGAGATGTTTTTATTCAATTCAATTTTTAATCAAATAGACCATCTGATCAATTAAAAAGACTAATAATATGTGGGAGGCTTTAGGCTGTTTGCAGTTATGTCTGAAGATAGAAACATAATCAATGCAGCTTCCCAAGAGGAGGATCCACAGGATTTCAGCAGTAGAGAGGAGGATCCACAGGATTTCAGCAGTAGAGATGGTCAATAAGATGCAAATAATTTCTACTTGAATTCAAATTTCATGTAAAATGCATGCAGCTTAAAACTGAACAAACCATTATAACTTCCTGTCAGTTGTAACTGTGTTCAAGACGCATAACATTTTAATGAAATTGAAATGCAGTTAGAATTTATTTGCGTCTCATTGACCATCTCTATTCCGCAGTCTAGAACAACACAGACAAATGAGGGACCTGTCAACTGGAGGATTGCCAGAGAGGAGGTGATTATAACTATGGCTTCAATTCACTAAGATCATGCTGGAGATAATAAGGCAAGAGAAAACTTACCTCCACACATCGATCTTGCCTTATTAAAGAGACTCCGTAACAAAAATTGCATCCTGTTTTTTATCATCCTACAAGTTCCAAAAGCTATTCTAATGTGTTCTGGCTTACTGCAGCACGTTCTACTATCACCATCTCTGTAATAAATCAACTTATCTCTCTCTTGTCAGACTTGTCAGCCCGTGTCTGGAAGGCTGCCAAGTTCTTCAGTGTTGCGGTTCTGTGATGCATCTCCCCCCTACAGGCCCCTCTCTGCACACTGCCTGTCTATTATTTAGATTAGGGCAGCTTCTCTCTTCTCTCTTATCTTTTACAAGCTGGATAAATCCTCCTCTGAGCTGGCTGGGCTTTCACATACTAATGAATTACATACAGGCAGAGCTGTCTGCACTCTGCAGGACGAAACAGCCTGACACTTCAGTGGAAGATAGTTGCAGGGGGAAAGAAACACACAAATGATCTCTTGAGATTCAAAAGGAAGGGTGTATACAGCCTGCTTGTGTATGAATGTATTTTCTATGTGTGGACATACTGTACATCAACCTACTTCCTGTTTTGGTGGCCATTTTGTTTGTTTATAAACAAACTTTTTTTAACCACTTTTAATGCGAAATTGTGACAGAGGGTAATAGGAGATGTCCCCTAACGCACTGGTATGTTTACTTTTGTGCAATTTTAACAATACAGATTCTCTTTAAGGTGTAGGGATACGTTTTCTCAGTGAGAGAGTTATCTTATCACTTCAGTCCTTAAAGGGAACCTGTAGAGAGTAAAATTATTTAAAATAAACACATGACGTAGCTGTAAATGAATATTACATACTAACCTCACTGTCAGTTCCTCTCAGAAGCTCACCATTTTCTTCTTACAGTGATCCCTTCCAGTTCGGACAATATTTTGTCAGAAGTTAAAAATATACTAGTTGCTGTAAATTATATATCAGCAGCTGTCAGTTACAACTAAATGTGCAAGGTAATGTCCATGTTTTCCTATGGCTCAAGTGGGTGATATTACAGTTGAACAGTGTGCTGACCAGGAAGCTGTTATGGGGTAATGGCCATTTTTAAAATGGAGGACGAAGAATTCCATTGATCACAGTAGACAAATGAGATGCTTGGAGAGGAGAAATAGATTGAGGAGTAGACTACATGGGAGGTAAGTATGACCTGTGTATGGTTATTTTAACTCTTTATTTTCAGTTCAGGTTCTCTTTAAGTTACCTCCTCTGTAGTTATTTTCACATGCAGTTAATTAACAGCCTGTCTTTACGTTTAGAATTCTGGAGTTATTTTAAGGATTGAAGCGTTAACTTTAGAGATTAGAAGAGTTAACTTTAGGTTTGCCTGAGGTAAAATGTTTCCTGAATACTACATGCCTTATCACCATGATGATAACTCTAGAAACGTTATTAAGGACAGGAGTTAAGCTTAGTGAATTGAGGCCATTGTCTCTTCTCTGAACCTCTAACAGGCTTAAAAGAACAGACGTAGTGTTATTTCACCCCATATTAAATAGGATTATACTCCTGAAACTAAAATTTCAGTAACTAGTCTTAAGGTTCATACACACCTACCAACTATCTGTCCAACTACCTGTCAAACTTGTCTGTTAAGCCCCAAACAACTTTTGTTGTGAAACAATTTGAAACAACTAAAACAAGTCGTTTGCTATTGTTCAAACAGCTGATAAGACTGATAAGAAGTCAATCCAACTGTTGGATTGACTTTTTATCAGTCTTATAGCTGCTTGAACAATAGCAAATGACTTGTTTTAGTTGTTTCAATTTGTTTCACAACAAAAGTTGTTTGGGGCTTAATGCTGGGGAAACATGGGCCGACCGGCGGCTCGATTAGCCGCCGGATCGACCCCAGCCGCGTCCCCGCTCGTCCGCGCGTGCGCGTGGATCGATTACCGCTCGCTCCCGCTGGCGCTTCCTTATCAGCGCTCAATTCCCTGCCATTGTCCGCAGGCGGGAATCGAGCGGGCGGGGGTCGAGGGGCTTGATCGGGCCAGCTGAACATTATCAGCTGGCCAGATCAGCTGGTCGATACACGGTACAGAAACGTACCGTGTATCCCCAGCATAACAGACAAGTTTGGCAGATAGTTGGACAGATAGTTGGTAGGTGTGTATGAACCTTTAGTTACATAAAAGAACATTGAAAAGATTCTCAAGTACTGCCAGTGTGTTAAAATGTTTATTTTCACTGCAGAGAGCAGTAGAAGCTTGCTTTTCTCTGGTTCGTTAGCAAATGCAATAATTGTCCGCTGAAGCTCTCTGCCTGGTCTCTTCACTCTGCCCCCTCCCTTTCTGCTGAAGTGACTCAGCTGTTGCCAGGGTGATGTATCTATTCAGCAGAAGGAGGGGGGCAGAGTGAAGACATAGGTATAGAGCTTCAGCCTGCAATGATTACATTTACAGATGAACCACAACCAAAGATAAGCAAGCTTCCTGCCAGAGCGTAGATTTTAACTTCCACATTCCGCACGTCGCACTGACCCACCACTACCACCGGTCACGCCGCACTCCCATCTCTGAAGATCACTCGCACTGCTGTCGCGGTGTGACAGCAAAGCTCTGTAATGCAATAAGTACTGGACTTTATGTAATATATCAAAAAATTTGCGCAAAAATGCAATGTCTCAAAAATAGTACAGAAACTTTATTGATACAAAACACACAACTTGACATGAACAATCTGTGTAACTTGAATACAGAGGCTCAATAAAGGCTTATTCAAATTGCTTGGCTGGCAGAAAAAAATACCATATTAGTAGAATTGGCATAATGGTTGAATTGGCAACAACCCTAGTCCGTTTCGGGCTGAATATGCCCTTCGTCAGGCCAGAAGAGTGAATTTACAATTTCTTTGAGGCGTCAGCCAGCGTAAGGAGCCAAGAGAGCAAAACACGGAGAAAGACACCTGAGCCTAGCAGGTACAAATGTGCAAATCCACTGGCACTACATAAAGGAGGCAGCTAGGTGTGGAGCTCCACAGATCTTTCATGTCAAGTTGTGTGTTTTGTATCAATAAAGTGTGTGTACTATTTTTGAGACAATGCATTTTTGCGCAATTTTTTTGATCTATTACATAAAGTCCATTACTTATTAAAACATAGATTATATGGGTATAGTGGAACACCCGCTACATGGACTGTACTTTTTTGCCTTCAAGTTTTAAAGGATAATACCCACAATATATATTAACAAGCAGAGCTCTGTGAGCCATTCAGGAGCCTATTTCATTGGCTCCTGACCCTGTGTTTACTGTGAGCCTATCGCATTGACTCACAGTGATCACAGGGTCAGAAGCCAATGAAATCAGCTGACCAGCTCACAAAGCTCTGCTGTCATAGCAACAGCAGGGTGAGCGAGCTTCAGGAAAGGTGAGAAGCATGATCAGCGGTAGTGGCAGATCCATGCAGTGTGTGGTTGTGAAGCTGATTCTTGTACCAGCGGTCTCTGGTCCTTAAAGAAAACCTGTACTGAAAATAAAAGTCAAAATAAGCATACACAAGTCATACTTACCTTCCATGTAGTCTACTCCTCAGTGTCTTTCTCCTGTCCCGCGTCCTATTTGTTCACTATGATCAAGGGAATTTTCCGTCCTCCATTTTGAAAATAGCCATTACCCCATAACAGCTTTCTGGTCAGCACACAGTTAAACTGTAACATCGCCCACTTGAGCCATAGGGAAACATGGACACATCAGTTCTCCTCTCAGCTGTAACTGACAGCAACTGATATATAACTGACAGCAACTGATATATTTCAGTTCTGACAAAATGTTGTCAGAACTGGAAGCGATCATTGTCAGAAGAAAATGATGAGCTTCTGAGAGGAACTGATGGCAAGGTAACTATGTAATGTTCATTTGTAGTTACCTCATGTGTTTATTTTAAATATTTTTACTCAATACAGGTTCTCTTTAAGGGACCAGAAACTGCTGGCACTCAAGTTGTTTAATGACAATAATAATAATAATAATAATAATAATAATAATAATAATGATCATGATAATAATAATAATAATAATAATAATAATAATAATAATAATAATAATAATAATAATAATAATGAAAACATCTTGAAAGCCTAATATGTAAAATGAACATTTTTGATATATGATTTATTAGAAAACCCTGCTTAGTAGTTCACTAAGACTTTGAGATTTTTTTGCTAACATTTTTTAGTTTCTAGTTTTCTCTTACCAGCAATGCATAGACTTTACACTGGAATGTTGCAATTTACATCAACTGCCATCCAATATATGAACTCGATGTAGAATGTAGATAAAAAAGGTTTATAAGATATGAGGCCAGACAGCAGGTATACATACATTCTTAGTGCGAGATTAAGTATTAAGGTCACTGTGATTTATGTCACAAACCTTGCTTTGTATTCACACCGGATACATTTTATGTACCTGTCTTTTGTGAGCCGAGAGCTGAATTTAAATGTGTATTGCATGCTGACATATCTATTAAGATGACAATTGAAATTTTATGGCATCTGGCCACCTAACCTTTACTAAAAAAAAAAAAAACCCATTTCATTCCATGATATATTGTGAACTGTTTAACTTTGACATCAGTTTGGCTTGTATTTGCCATATAAATGGATGTAAAAACAATGCTGGCATGTACAGATGTTCAGTATTATTTAAGCATGATATATTGTACAGTTAAACCTGAAAGGAACCTTATGTAAAAAACAGGTACTTACCATAGAAGAGGGATGCCTATTGAACCTCCAGAAGCTCCCTGTGTCCTCCTGGAGACCACTTTGGCTGCAGAGGACCCTCTTGAAGATCATGACCATGTTCTTCTTTATGCATTAGCACGGTTGTGCTGCACCTGCGTGAGCATTGCTGCACCTGCACAGTAGCATGCTCGTGAAAAAGCGGTTCCGATTTACTGTGCAGGCACAGCCGTATTTGCACACCCACTGTATGACCTGCACCTGCGTGAGCGTGGCCGCACCTGCACAGTAACATGCTCGTGCACAAGCGGTTCCGACTTACTATGCAGGCACAGCTGTATTTGCACACCCACTGTATGACCTGCACCTGAATGTGTGTGGCCGCACCTGCACAGTAGCATGCTCGTGCACAAGCGGTTCCGACTTACTGTGCAGGCACAGCTGTATTTGCACACCCACAGTATGACCTGCACCTGCGTGAGCGTGGCCGCACCTGCACAGTAACATGCTCGTGCACAAGCGGTTCCGACTTACTGTGCAGGCACAGCTGTATTTGCACACCCAAGGTATGATCAGGCTTGTGCATGAAGAAGAGCGCAGTTGCAAACACAAATCCAACAGGCCCTTGCCAGATATATTTTGTGGGAACCAGGAGAACGTGGCAAGCCTCTGCTGAATCCAGAGGCTTCCCTCTTCTTAGGCAAGTATGTTTTTTTTGCATTAAGTTTACCTCGGGTACACTTTAAAGACAACAATAAAGAACAATCACCTCTCCTTATCCCTCAAAGGTACCGTAAAACGAATGACATTTACACTCAAAATTAATAGACATCTATTGATGTATCATGTATCCTGTATCCTGTACATACTCATATAATCCTGCTACCAAGCTATATATGAATACTTTGTGTTTCTGAAGAAGGGACAAGCTGCTAGTGCTAGAAATTTACATCACCGGGTGCAGGCATGGCTTGGGTGTAGGCATAGCTTATGCCATGGGTGCCACAGCACCTTGGGCACCATGCATGCCCCTGTGCTGTGCTGCCATACCTGCCCCTGTGCTGTACCTCCATTCCTGCCCCTGTGCCTCCTCGTCACTTGGACCTCAGATCAGATTAATTCTGTTATTTGAGAAACATGGCTACTTATCTTGTGTATGTAGGACGCAGTTGACTATTTAATTATTTTATCTTGACACGCCTGGCTATTAATTTTTTTATCATAAAGCACCTGGCAAATTAATTGGCCTTCCTGGGTCCCTGTATGGTCTTAATCCATATCCAGTGTTCAAACTAATTAGCTGTAATGGTGAGGAGAAATGTTATTGTTAGGCGTGGAGATGGGGGAGATTGGTGTTAGGAGTCAGTTAGGAGTCAAATGGAGATGGTTAGGATCGGAGTGGGAGGTTAGTGTTAGGTGTTAAAAGAGAGGAAAGTTAGTGTTAGTATAGAGTAAAGATAGATAATCAAAAGAGAGATTTCCAAAAAAAGCAACTTCAGAAGTATCCCAAGCTAAAGAAACACAGGCAACCATAACAAACGTACACAATAAAGGATGCTGTTTAGAGGGGGCTCACTTTTTGCCATAGACGCTATAATACCCAGATACACCCCTGGGTCTGTATTCCATGCTATGCAGAAATGCAGGTAGTTTACACAAAGCTGGTCATGCAAGCTTCCACTCATTGGAAATAATGAAGACATTTACATGCAGTTATCAGAAAATAATTCAGAATAAATACAAACCACTTTCACAATACCTTACTCTGCCTAGGGATATATTTCTCACCAACAGAACTGATCATTTTATTCTACAAACGTATGTGAGAAAAAAACAGTGACTGATTCATACTCCCTGAATTGCTTGTAGTGATTGTATGATCGTGCTTTACTATTGCTTCCTGTTTCAGCTTACAAAGTAATCAGAATTGAAACCAGCCATGCAGAGCCTTGCAAACCAGTCACATGCTTATTCATGAATTTTCCTTAAAAACAATGTAAAAGGGTGGAGCAGATAGAAAAGCCACACATAAAATGGTGGCGGACAACACGGGGGTGTATAGTTTTTCTCCATTTTGAAGAGGTAGGTTTACGAGTTGGTACCTCTTGGGAACAACTGGAGAGTGCTCTATTTTATCATGTTTCTTTTGAGGTGGTTTTTAGACTCAACTGCCTGGAAGGCCTTGATTTGTATTTAAAGTTGGCAGCAGAGTTCAGCGGGGCTAGTTTTAACCTCTCCTCAGCACACACGCTCCCTCTGCTAGTCGTACATCTATTGCTTTGTCAGTCTTTTGGAGGGAGGGGGGACTTTGTCTGTTATTTACCACAAATGGTTTGTCTGGATCATGGGGATCGGGCAAGACTGAGATTGAGGTGATTATTAATACGTTATTAAATGAATGATTTAATATTTGAAAGACTGTTAGTTAATTCTTATGTCAACAATGGTGTCGTTATTGTTTCAAGTATTTGGTGTTGTTAATAGGTGGTACCTACCATTTCATTGAAAGTGTACCTGAGACAAATTAAATACAAGGATTCATACTTACCGTGTGTTTCTTACAGCCTCCTGTAATCCTGTAATCCATGAACTCTCTCCGTGTGCATCTAGTTCCATTTGTTCTCCCGCAGTGAGTTCCTGTAAAGTCCCAGACTGAGCCAGTCATCATGGTATACTGTGCATGTGAGGCCCTGCCCATGTGTCGCCTTGGTTGTGCTCCTATGGTTGAGAGTATTCTATGCCTATGCAGTTAATAGCTTTAACTAACTGTGCAGGCCCAGGACGCTCTTGGCCAAGAGGGATCAAAGAGGCGCATGGCCACGGCCACGCATGTGCAGTTGTTCCCGACTAAGCAGGTTTACTTTGAGTAGATTCAACTGATCATCTCAAGACCCCAACAGCTAAATCTGAAGCCACAAATAATCTCTGCAGAAAGCCACAATTGCTGCTGCTCTCTAAGAAGACAGACAAGCAGTGATGCCAACTAGTGAAGCTCGGATACCCCCGATCATGGATTCGAGTAAATCCGGCCATGGCAGAATTGAAATCTGGATATGCCATGATCCTTATCCGGATTTGAATCTGAGCTCCGAATTCGACTCGGATTTTAGCGACTCAGATTTTTCGACTCGGATAACACCAAATTTGCAGGATATGGTGAGTAGAAATGTGTTTTTTTTTTTCAAAAAGACCTTATAGTTTTTGAGAAAATCGATTTTAAAGTTTCAAAGGAAGTTTAAAAAAGAAAAGTATACATGTAAATGCGGTAAATACATTAACTGTCATTTACCACATTTAAATGTATACTATTTTCCTTTGAAACTTTAAAATCAATTTTCTCAAAAACTATAAGGTCTTTTTGAAAAACAAATTTCCCCTTGTTCCCACTGTTCTACTTAATGTATTCTGCAAATTTGGCGTTTATATCATGTAAGGGGGCTTTTCTAGTAACCGCTTAAGTCGGCTGGTTTTAATCACGGCCGTGATCACGGCTAAATCCGTGATCATGAGCCGGATTTGGACCACGATCACAAGTGCATTCGGAACCGAATCCGTGATCGAGCAGCAATCATGGATTCGGATCACGATGTCAGATAGTGAAAAAATGCTCGTGAATCGCGACTATTCCGTGATCACGAGGTCGTGATGAGCATCACTGATGCCAACACAGGAATAGGCAAACAAAAGAGTTTGAGTACGGAACTTTAGTACCACACATGAAAAAAACTTAAAAAACATGTAAATCTGAATATAAAGCATCTGTGTTGTCTACAGCAACTGTCCACACTCTTATTTTACTTTCATTCTTTAAACTGTACCAGCAAAGTACAATCAGTTCATTTTTGCAACAGCTTCCCCGAGCGTATAAAACATACAGAACATTGTGCATGTTAAAATGTCAAAAGCATTTACTTGAACGAGGATTCTGGCACCGCGCAGCTCTATGAAAACTGCAAGCAGGCTGTTACACAACTATTTACTGTACAAACATAAGTGCCCAATTTGGAAATACAAGGCAACGTAGCTCTGCCACCTGACTTCCCGCATGAATAAATCATGCCCAAGTGCCCAAAGTGTGGGAGAGAGGGGATTAAGTATTTACTTTCAGATGTTTCCATAGAAATTTGGACCATAAGTCTATTAGATTTTCATGTTTTAATGCTATTTTTGCACATGGCTTAGTTATCCTTGGCTTATATGTGTAAACAATGTAAATACAGCAAATATTTAGTTAATGACTCAATTAGCATACTTTAAAATATACTACTGAAGAGTACAGCTGATAAACATTAAAATACAGCAAACTAATGGCAGGTCTTTCAGCAGATGGCTGGCATCACTGTGACTACCTAAAATGTCATCATGTCTATGGGTGTATCTTAAGACACACAAGAGAGCCAGAATTCACAAAGAGCTGTTCGATAAAAAAAAATGTCTGCATTTTAGACATTTTTTTTCCAAATTCACAAACATTTTCACATGTATGATATTGATGTTTGATGAAGTGTTGTATATAACCAAAAATGTTGCTTAAAGCGGAACTGTAAACTTTATTTAGACACATAGTTTCACTTACCTGGGGCTTCCCTAAGCCCCCAGAAGCCACCCTGTCCCGCTCCGGTCCTGCCCGAGCTGCCGTTCTCCAACCGCCAGATCCGTTCCGTGCTGTAGACTTCTAAGCAGCCCTGCCACACATATCTTTTCATCTCGTTCCCCTCTGCAATAGTGGGGACGCGAAGAAAGGATACGCGTGGCAGGGCTACGCTGGCGTCGACTTAGAAGTCTACGGCATGGAACGGAGCTGGCAGCGGGAGAACGGCGACTCGGGCAGGACCGACGCGGGACAGGGTGGCTGCTGGGGGCTTAGGGAAGCCCCAGGTAAGTGAAACTATGTGTCTAAATAAAGTTTACAGTTCCGCTTTAAATTCACCAAGCCCTGTTCGGTATGTAGTAGAAGTCTCACCAGTGGAGTAAGTTTCTGTGGCAGGCTGTGCAGGCTGGTCTGCATCCTGTGTCCTTTGTCCTGTATTTGTTAGTGAGGAAAAGGCTTCCTGCATCACTTAGATGTGCTTACATGCCACTAGAGGTCTCTCTTCTGTGTACCACTATATAAATCTGCACATCTAAAGTGATACAGCAAAGCCTCTTTGAATGTCTCCTCCTGCTCTGCCATTCTGAAGTCCCACCCACAAGTGCATCAGATCAAATGGGGTGAGAAGCAGGAGGGAGGATCTTCCTATTGGCTCTCTGCTTTCTACTCTCTGCTGTCTGTCAATGCTATCAAATGCTATTTACAATACAATAACATTTGTAAAGCGCTTTTCTATTTGCTAGTTTCTGACAGATCATAGCTGAAGATAAATACTGAGCATTTCTCTTGGCTTTACCGCATGTTCTAATCTTTGTGTATTGACATCTACTGATTTGTGTTGAGGTATATACCATACAAGTCAGTAATTTACCTCACTAATTGGAAATTTCAGTTTGCGATAACAGCCTTTATAATTTTACATTTCACCTAATGTTGTTCGGTTAAATCAATAGTTTTCTGCATTACCGCATGCAGTAATGCTTGGTGAATTGTAGCCTGTTATCCAGTTTCTGACCTACCACTTGCACTCATGAAGTACATCACAAACTGGTTGATTTAAGGATGAAGGATTCCATGAAGCATTGGTATCAGAGTCCCAGCTAAACCAGGGCTAATATTGCAGGGCAAAAAGACCAGTGGGAATCCTCCATAGCACCTGTGAGTGGTGGACCAATGAGGATACTCCTTGTTGCTAGGTAGAATCGCGTTGCCCTAGCCAATAGAAGACCTTGTTTTTGCCAGGGCTTTGAGCCTACAGACACTTGTCCTGGACCCCGGGAGCAATGCCAGCGCGTGTGAAAGACGCAAATGGCAACCAAAAACAGGTGAGTAGCAGCAGGAGGACTTTAATGGTGGCGGCGATGACAGCAGTGGCAGTGGAGGGACGGATGCACAATGGTGCAGTGTGAATGCACTCGCTGGACACTGCGATGGAGCACAGCAAATTCTAATAGGATATTCTGTAACGCATCATTGTGTATCCATTCCAAGTGTGAACCTAGCCCAAATAATTCATTATTACAGAATAGTAAAGAATCCTTACTACAACTTGCAATACCCCATTATAATGGCTAAACTGGATCAAGATTTCCATAGCACTTACTTTTGAATGAATGATATCGATCATATCAGCGATCAAAAAATGGACTAGAATTAACAAGTGATATACTGTACCTAATACAATAAACAACAATGTATATGTCTACAGCAACATATTATTGTCAAGTAAATGTGTCAGCACTGTCAAAACTAGACATAGCTCTAAATGATATGCTGTTAGATAATTGTTATTATGTTCAGCTAAAGCAGCTTTGATCTATACATTGTGACACAACATGATCAGGTGTAAAATCCGTCCATTCTCCATTCTGCTTCATTGGTATTCCCCGTGAGTGCCTGGTTTGTTAGGAACAGATTGTTCAATGTTGATGAGCTCAAAGACCAATTTAGCCATTGCTAATGAAGCAAATGAATGAATCCAGATTATCCACTTGAGAGTAGCTCTTAAATTCAACTTGAATTTTACCCTTACATTATTAGAAAGACTTGGTAGTATCACCATGCAGCAGAACAGTGGGGGGCAGAGGAAGGCTAGATTCTCTATGTAATCTTCCAGATTGTCACCGCAGTATCTGAAAATGCTTGTCATAAGAATGAGATAGACAAATGATAAAAAAATAAGTTATAAACAGTAGATAAGATTTATCAGAGGAGGACCTCAAGGTGGTATCTTGTTTATCGGCAATACAATATTTAATTGTGTTCTATTAATTTAAACAATAAAATAAAATAGTAATAAAAGAAAAAACACAAACGCCTCCTCTACTGTGATAACATGTAACCAAAACAGACACATAAAAATGACCTTACTCCTGTATGAAGACTGGAGTTCCGTGTACTGGCCAGGATAGAAGATCGAAGCGGAATGCTGTGGCCAACGGCACCAAGGAGACAGACAGTACATCACAAACTGGTTCAAGTCACCCTCCTGCAGAATGTGCCTACACAGTCTCCAATGGGAGTGCATTTATCACAAATTATTTTGGGGCCTCCCACTTTGTCAGGTCCTATGTTCCCCCCACTTTGTCAGGTTTACTATGTTCCCGACAAGGTACTGACAAGACGGAAGCTATCACTTCTATGCCTACAAATTAACTCTTTCAGGCAGCAAACTAAAACAAGTAAAACAGCCTGGTTATTAATATGTTTTGCACTGTGCATACACGTTTATCTCATGATGTCACATGTCACCTTGGGTACATGTTTAACCTCTTGAGGACTGCAGGGCTAAACCCCCCTAGTGACCAGGCCATTTTTAGTAAAATTGGCCACTGCAGCTTTAAGGCACAACACAGCACACATGTGATTCCCCCCCCCCCCCCCCGCCCTTTTCTTCCCACCAACAGAGCTCTCTGTTGGTGGGGTCTGATCGCTCCCCCCATGTTTATTTTTTTTTAATAAATATTATTGTTGGCGTTTTTTTTTTTAAACTGTTCCTTTAAATCCCTTCCCTCCCCACAGCCAGCCAATTACGGCGATTGGCTGTCATAGGCTTCTGTACATAGAAATAGACAGTGATCACGCTGTCTAACAGTCTCCCGAGCCTGAAGGAGGGGCGGAGCTCCACCCCCCAAGCAGGAGATGCGCGCGATCTCCTGCATTAGCTGGCCCTTGGCCCCAGGACTTTACGGGAATCGGCGTTAGGCGGTCCTGGGGCTGCCGCCGCGGCCACGCCCATCGGCGTGACGTGGTCGGAAAGAGGTTAAGTATGACTAGACATTATATAGTAGTTTTCCAGTCCAGTCCACACTACAGATGGTCAATGAGCGGCAAATTATTCTGACTAGTATGAAAATGTAATACAAATTGTATGCAGCTTGGAATTGGTCCAATCAAATGCATGTCTGTTGAAATTGGTTGCTCCAATTTCAAGCTGCATATAGTTTGTATTAAATTTGCATGCGAGTTGGAATTATTAGTGTTTCATTAACCATCTCTAGTCTACACGGCTTATGAATAAAATTCATTTACCTAAAATGATTGTGCTTGGTTGAAAATCATTGCTTTCCCTAAGATGTGGCTACCCTAAAACTGCACTTGTAAGTAATGGGAGTTTCCCTATTGAAATAATAATATTAATAACCTTAAAGTTAATAATATCCTTAAAGGGGCAGTATTGCGAAAATAGTCCTTTTTACTTCATTACATATAAGTTATGTACAAGTGGAGTAATACTTTAAACACATTTAGTGGCTGAACAAATGTAATTAGTACACTGGCATTACCTATTTGCAGCAAGGGAGCCACGTCAGAAGAAAAATTTACTGACGCCGATTTAGACAATACCATTATGCTGTAGGAGGCTGCTAAATCAGCTGTTTGGGATGGCATTATATTTCCCCCTTGAAGGCAATACTCCCTAACACTGCAGGGTGGCCTCTTGAGCGCGCCCCAGTGGCTGCAGCTCTTGAGCGCTTTGAGTCCGACAGGAGAAAAGCGCTATACAAATGTTCAGATTATTATTGACACGTTAGAAATAGGATCCTCCACCTTGTAACTTCTTCAGCTCATGTGAGCCGCGTGACGTCACCGCTCTTCACAGATTCTAATGCTGCCTGCCGAGGCCCCTTCACCGCTGCTGGCAAGGACACGGACACCTATTGCTGTCCGTTGCTGTGGTTACCAGCTTTCAACTCTGCGCAGGATTGTGGCGGCAGCACGGAGAAGCCACGAGTTGTAGCTGTGTCCTGCTAGCATCAAACATTACGATTAAAGTTGTTGTATTCACGAGACAAGCATTCTTAGAAGGAAAGCAGTAAAAATGTAACTCTTTCCTTCTAAGAATGTTTGCCTCGTGAATAAAACAACAACTTTAATCGTAATGTTAGATGCTAGCAGGACACAGCTACAACTCGTGGCTGCTCTGTGCTGCCGCCACAATCCTGCGCAGAACTGAAAGCTGGTAACCACAGCAACGGACAGCAATAGGTGTCCGTGTCCTTGCCAGCAGCGGTGAAGGGGCCTCGGCAGGCAGCATTAGGATCTGTGAAGTGCGGTGACGTCACGCGGCTCACATGAGCTGAAGAACTGCATGAGAGTGCAGTTACAAGGTGGAGGATCCTATTTCTAACGTCTCAAGGGGGAAATATAATGCCATCCCAAACAGCTGATTTAGCTGCCTCCTACAGCGTAATGGTATTGTCTAAATCGGCGTCAGTAAATGTTTCTTCTGACGTGGCTCCCTTGCTGCAAATAGGTAATGCCAGTGTACTAATTACATTTGTTCAGCCACTAAACGTGTTTAAAGTATTACTCCACTTGTACATAACTTATATATATAATGAAGTAAAAAGGACTATTTTTGCAATACTGCCCCTTTTAAGAGAATCAGCAGTGAAAATAACGTAATGAAAAAAGTGCTTAATTTTTACAATGATTATTTATACATAATTTAGTCAGTTTGCCCACTGTAAAATCTTTCCTTTCCCTGATTTACATTCTGAAATTGATCCCATGGCAACATATTTACTGCTGGCAGGTGATGTCTGTGGAAAGAGAGGTTTTTTTTGGGCAGTTGGAAACAGGTGTTATTTCCCACAATGCAACAAGGCTCCTACAGTGTGATCCTCCATAGGCTTAACACCTCCCTGTCGACATTCCAGTGTCAGGACCCCCAAAGCTTGTGGTCTCGCTCCTGTACGTGCACAAGTGTAGGCACAGAATGGTGCTGTAGCACTGAGCCTCTGCTTGGGCTCTGTGGAAAAAGCCAAGCCTATTCTGCTTTGTGCTAGTCCCCAGGAGCCATCTGTGCGGTTGAGCTCTGTCGAAATGGCCCTTGTCAATGGGCTTGCGGGGGTCCCGGCGTTGTAACGGTGAGGTGGACAGGGATGGGGAGCCTCTGGATGATCCAGAGCCTTTCCCCTACCTAAGTACGTACCCAAATTGGGATCTTTTTTCACAGGTTCTCTTTAAAGAGGAGCTGCAAGCCATACTATCTCAGAAAAAAAACATGTATATAAGTAAATAAATACTTTTTAACCTCTTGACGACCAGCTAACGCCGATTGGCGTAAACTGGCCGTCTGCGGGTTTCCATGGAAGCGGCCTTTCCATGTCCGTTCACGGAGGGTGTCTCCGTGAACAGCCGGAGAGCCGCCGATCGCGGCTCGCCGGCAAAATGTAAACACGCGGGGAAGAGATCCCTGCTGTTTACATCATACGGCACTGCTGCGCAGCAGCGCCGTAAGGCAGATTGGCGATCCCCGGCCTCTGATTGGCCGGGGATCGCCGGCCTATGATAGGCTGAAGCCTATCCTTCAATGCGCAGGACGGATATCCGTCCTGCGCAGCTCACAGGGGGAGGGAGAGGGAGGGAGAGGGACGGAGCGCAGAGAACGCTGCAGAGGGGGGCTTTGAAGAGCCCCCCCCCACAAAGCGCAGCAAGCCGGCGGCGATCAGACCTCCCCAGCAGGACATCCCCCTAGTGGGGAAAAAAGGGGGTAAGTCTGATCGCCCTGGCTCTATCCTGATCAGTGCTGCGGGCTGGAGAGCCCACGCAGCACAGATCAGCCATAAATCCCCTGGTCATCAAGTGGTTAAGTGATTTTTCTATAGTAAAAAAAAAAATCCTTCTTAGGATTCTCCATTTTAACTGTGTCTATCTTGAAGCCAATCCTGATGTCATTTCCTCTCTTACTCTCCTCTGCCTGATTGGGTATGCACTGCCCACCCTCCTCCCAGTCTTCAGGTACTCCCACCCAGCTCTGCAATAGAAAGTGCATTGTCTCAGCAATCAGAGAGGAACAGAGAGGTGGGAGGGGAAAACCGAAGGGAAAAAGGCTTTAGCTAATCAGGTTGCATTAGTTAAGTCTGAGGGGAAAGTAAAGAAGCAGAAAAAAACAACCCAGCATGCCCTGCAACTTCCTTTGTGCAGCAGATGTACCAAATAAGAATTGAGAACTGGGGAATGTTGTTTTATGCATAAGAAAGTAAGAGCGATTTTTTGATTTTTGGATTGCCTGGTTAGAATCTGAGATGTCGCGAACGGTTCCCAAACCGTTCGCCGGCGAACATCTCTGCATCACTGGGACTTCTACTACTTCCGGGTCGCTATGACCTGGAGTAGTACGCCTGCGCTGCCCGGCGGAGCAGCGTCCTAGATCGCGCTCCTGTTGCCCAGCACTTTCTGCGCATGTGCGTAACGTCATGAACGACGTCACTCTCCTGCACAGAGAGTGCCCGGCAACAGGAGAGCGATCTAGGACGCGCTCCGCCGGGCAGCGCAGGCGTACTACTCCAGGTCATAGCGACCCGGAAGTAGTTGAAGGTCCAGAGATGTTCGCCCGGCGAATGGTTCGGGCCATCCCTAGTTAGCATCCTTATTACTTGGTTACCAGATAAAAATAAACAATTAATTTTTGATTTTATGCCCAACAGTTACACTTTAATAATGATCTGCTCCACCCATAGAACTCTTTATATTAAAAAAAAAGGATATTTTGTAAGACAAAAGTTTTAAGAAACCACAAAAGATTGTAGCATTGCAGCTGGAAAGAGGAATGCAGCACATATCCAGAAACTGGTATCGCTGTCAGGACCCTCAATGGTGTTGAGGATCTTTAGTATATTTATGTTATGTAGCTCACTATGTATCTCCACTGCAAATATATTTTTTGAAAGGCATCCAGAAGTGCTTGTGTTGTTTTATATTTATGACACAATGGACACAGGTGCACAAAGTCTGTTCATGTTCGCCTAACCATTGGCAACACATCAAGTTAAACTAGAAATGGATTTGCGCAGACAGAAAATTGCAGTGACAGAATCACGTTTGTAGGTTTCAGCTGACAAAATGTTTTAAAACACTGGTGAGTTATTCCAGGATAATCATTTATTTAGACAATGAGGGAGATTTTCACCCAAACAGGCTGTGCATCCCTGTACTTTATGGGAGGCTACCCTTGTATCATTTCATCTTAAGTTACCATTTATTATGAGCAAGAAGGCAAATAATTGTTCAACAAGGCAAATGATTCAGTCTGAACAGCTATAACAATGTATTTTCTGTTTTTTTTAAACAGACTTAATTTAGATGAAGGCTTCTCTTTGTAACTGTGCTAGGAAGTATGGAAATTTCTTGCATGGTTAATAATAAAATGGGAAATTATGTCTTTACTGACCAGTGAGCACTGTATTAGCTCAGGCTAGATAGAATCTGTCCAAACATGCCGAGTATAATAAAGGTCTTAAAAGATTTACTACATTTTAAAAAAATACAGCAAATAACAACCACAGTTGGATCATACTTCTCTGGAGTAGTGGTAGGGGAGCAATGTATTAAGGTGTCAATGACTTGACCACTTTATCTTGCCGTGCCTTCATGATGAATGCAGCCCTACTTCTTTTTTTCACACTGGGGGTTCAGGCTAGTATCATCGACCTGGTGACATGCACTATATGTGTGCTTGTTCTCCCTGACTCTGCTTACATACATAACATGGTACAGGGGACATCACTCACCAAAATGTTCCTAAAAGGCAAATCTTCACATCTCTACCTAAACAAAATCTTCTAAGGTAATCTGCCTGTATTGGAGCAGTTCGGCCCTTTGCTGTGGGCGCTTGATCCATTGTTGCTGAGTGGTTTCAGCACAGACCTCAGGTGATTATGGCAGTGAAGGTTTCAAAACTGAACTTCTTCCATTGGTGACTTTATGAAACCTTTTTATTTAACCCAATTGCAGCTTCAAAGAAAATGGTTTGTTTGAAAGCTGCTTGTGCATAGGAAACCTCTGTTGGCATATCTCGTTTGGCTGCCTAGTGCAGCCAAGCAAGTGTGTGGCAGTAAACAGTTATATTTACCTGTTCTGGACAGCTTCTTCCTCCACCGGTGGCTCTGGACTTCCAGCAGATCTTCTGTCTCCTGAGCACATCCAATCACATGATATGACATGTGATCGGGATTCAGGAGACTGTGTTAATGTTACAGTTCCACCCGGTGATGGAAAAGGGATGATGGATGAGATTCTTTCATCACCCCTCTTCCACCATTGGGTGGCACTACAACGCTGACATGGTCTCCTGGATCCTGATCACATGTTATATTATGTGATCGGAACAGAGAAGACATGTTGGGAGTATGCCGTCGCCGCCGCACTGGAGGAAGCAGAGGCCGATTCAGCTGTCTGTACAGGTATGTATAAAAAGCTCCATGCCGCCACCCATACCCTGCCGCCACATACCCTGCTGAGCCAGCCAGGCTGAGGAAGGCACACTTCCCCAGTGGCAGGAAAAGTTTGCCCCTGCAGCCAAATAAAGTTTTACTTTATTTGGCTGCTAGAGGGCTAAAGGAATGGGGAGGGGGTGGAAGGCTTTAAGTGGAGTAGTGGAAGGATTTTGTAGGCTGAATAACTTTTGTACATTAGGAAGGATTTGGCTGGTGGGTTCCATTTGAAGGGGGTTGGAAGGACTTTGAGAAAATATATAATTTATTAGGGGAGGATATGTTGGGATGATGACTGTCGAACATGGTGGGAAGGCAATATTTCAGACTGGGAAGTGGATTAGGTCCGCTGAAAGACTTTCAGGAAATAGAAGAAGAATAGTATTAATTATGGGCAGAAAAATAATTGTTAACTGTTGTTTCTTGGCCAAAAATAATATTCTTAGTATTTAAGGTCCTATAGAAAATGTGAAGAAAAATTATATCGGTGGCCTTGTATTGGTCATAGGTCCACTTTAGGGCACTATAAAGAAAAATAAGGCACATTATTTATTTTTTTTGTACATATGAGGAGAACAGAATTATTTGATATCATCTGATTTCCCAGCTGCTTATGTAGAAAAGATAAGGGAGGTGCAAGATACAGAACATGATTCCCAAGAATCATGTAGTAGGGGCTGAATAATGTACTGGTTAACTCTTCCTTTGACATGGGAGATCAGGGTTTAAAGTTGTATAAAACCCTGACATAATATTCAATAGAAAACATGTTTTCCTACTTTTTATATGCCATACGGTTATAATATTTGCATTAGTGCATAAGTATTATTATTCATTTAGAAATTACAAGTTCCCAAAAGTACAGTTTTTTGCTTTGAGAGCTGCCTTTGCATTTCATTCATAACTGGTTTTATTCATTATGTATTGAAGGCAGAAATGCTTTAAGTGTCTGTCTGTGTCCAGGAGCTTCTGCACAGTCAGAGAATGTGTCACATTCCTCACTTGGTACAATTAAGTAAACATAAGATAACATTATCTAAAGTTTGGATGTGTCCAGATTTCTCCGCACTGAACTTTTAAGACCTGTGTATAACCCTTTGAATGCTGTTATAGTAAAAAAAAAATGCTGGTTGTATATAATATGCTGTAAATAATTTTTTAGAGCAAAGAAGAAATGCTGGGTTTCATTCTGGTATAAGTCCTGGCTAGGGACAGTATCTATTCAGTAAGAAGTCCTTGGCCAAGACTTCCTAACACTGCAGGGTGGCCCCTTGAGCGCACCCTTAGTGCTTAGTCCTTAAAGCACGTTGAGTCCAGCAGGAGAAAAGTGGCATACAAATGTTAGGTATAGGAGGGTTATTATAAGAACAATTTGTGCTGCAAAGTGAATATAGGTAGAGATGGAGTGGAAAACGCAAGAAACTGACTGAACAGCATATACAGTATATGGACTTGTATTAACTGTATGGAATGCTATTAAAGTACAGTTAAATTTGCATATAACATCTCAAGGAATAGTGCAATAAACACTGAAAACATTGAAAACCATTACGGCTTATATTTTGCATGCTAATGCCTGCATGAGTGTTTACTAAAGTTGGGAAATATTTAAAACATATATTAGTCTTCCCAGTGGTTTATAGGTTTCATTACTTCGAAGAACCTTCAATTATTTACAACTTCATTAACAGCACTGTAAACACTAAGCATGGATTTCATTTTCTCAGGCCTGCTGCTGGCTGCAGGCTTGCCTTTGATTTTGTGTTATGTAACAGGGGAAGCATTGTGTAATGATCCCAAGTAATAGGATCATCTTCTCCTGGGGCAAATGGTAGATAATAGCAGCAGTTACCAAGAAAGTGAATCAAAGGTCAACACATGCACCCAAATTTTCAAAACATGTTTTAAGTTTCTTAATGTAGTGGCAAAGCTAAAGTCTAGTTAAAAAAAAAAAAGAAAAAAAAAGGAAAAAGATCTAGAATCTAGCACAAATAAGTCTGCTTAAAGGGACCCTCACAAAGAGTAAAAATGGAATTTAAACTTACCTGGGGTTTCCTCCAGCCCACCATTAGCCCACAAGAACCATTGGCATTCTCTGAATCCCCTCCCATGGTGGCTTCGGTGGCGCGCAACTTCGCCGGGAGTTGTGCGCAACTGCGCTTGCGCGGCCCCTCCAATGCAACGTTCACCCACCTGTTGCCATGAGCATTCTGCGCGTGGGTGGTTCTCAAAAGAATGAACCGTGCTTGCACAGGGCGCTTATGTTGATGGGCACGTAATCGAGCCAGGTGCGCAGATGAGCCGTGCATGCGCAGTGTCTGCAGACTCCCGGCGTAATCTCACCTAGCGGAGACGGCAGCGAGTAAACGTAGGGGACCCAGTGGATGCCAAGAGACCTTTCGGGCTATGGGGGGGTTGGAGGAAGCCCCAAGTAAATTCAAATTCCATTTTTAGTCTCTGTTCAGGGTCCCTGCAAAGGTCCATTATTGTGAAAATGTGTAAAATGTAAAGTATATGTGTATACAAACTTATAAGGAGTACATTTTTTCCAAAATAAAAATGCACTATAAATTACTGTTCTCTTATATATCTGTCAGTTACAGTAGGCAGTACAAATGTTAAAGGTTTTGGATTACTCCATCTCCTCATTGGGAATTGTCATGGTTTTCTTTATTCCTAAAAGCAGTTCCTGAATTACAGCTGCTCTGTCTAATTGACAAAATAGTGTGGAAATAGTAGGCATGGTAAATGACATCTTTGTATAGATCCTTTCCAGAGATTACTTTTGTAAAGGTTAAAGGATATACTCCCACGAGGAGATGAACTAGTCCAAAACCTGTAAGATCTGTCAGATTTTTAATGCCTACTATAAGTGATAGCTACATGGGAGAAAAGTAATTTAAAGTGCATTTTGTTCAGGGAGAAATGTATTTCTTTAAGGAATGTGTGCATGTTTTTTTTATTTTAAAATTTTTCGCAAGGGCCATTTTTTAAGTGCTATTTTCTAAGTTCAATAAACTCCTATTTACAAATATAGCAACATATCAGTCATCATGACCAGAAAACGGAATAGGGCAGCTTCCTCCTCAGATATCTAAGGGATATTTAAAAATGGTTAGTGATGATGAAAGTTACATTCAACCTGCAGCATACACAGTAAAATACTGCTGAACTGAACATTAACTCAGCACAGTTGATCTGGGCCTTGGGAATCTTTTGCAGCCACACAATTTTCCTTATTTGGATGCACATTCCAATCTATATCTTGGGTTATGCCATTCTTTTACATAATGTGTTGAAGCATCTCTCCCTAATATGAGGTCAACACCACTGGTGGGAACATCCGACCAGTGCATGAAAGACTCCAAGATTTCCAAAACTGCAAAACAGTGATTTATGCAATCCCGTATCCTTTGGTGAACATGGTTGTACCACCCAGTGGGACCGAGGCAGAGGTGAGAGAGGTTCCAGCCTCAGGGTGCAGTGTAGGAGGGGGCGCACAACTCACTCAGCTATCATTCCCCTATTATTTAATAAGAAAAGAGGATACATGGTAGTGACTGCAAGCCAGATAACTAGAGATTAAAGAGACACTGAAGCGAAAAAAATATATATGATATAATGAATTGGTTGTGTACTATGAATAATTACTAGAAGATTAGCAGCAAAGAAAATATTCTCATATTTTTATTTTCAGGTATATAGTGTTTTTTCTAACATTGCATCATTCTCTAATATGTGCAGATTACACAACACTCAGCATTCAAAATGATTCTTTCAGAGCAGTCTGTGAACTAATGACCTCTCCTCTAGCAGAGAAAAAGACATTTGTTTACTTACAGTTGAGATAATAAAAGTCAGAAGACAGCCCTCTCCACGACTTTGAAAGTCGTAGAGCTTAATGGATTTTTTGCATAGAGATAACAACTGGAGTTTCTTAACTCTTCCTGTACTGGAAACAATTAGACTGATGTATCTGATCTTAATGTTTTATTTCTTAGCTGTACTACACATACAAATCATAATATCATAATTTTTTTTCGCTTCAGTGTCTCTTTAAGGTGTTAGAGGGGTTGGGGGCCTGGGACACCTCTTAGTCTAATGACAATAAGTGTGTGATGGCTGGGGTGGAAGGGATGGGATGGGATGGGATGGATTGGGATGGGATGGGGGGGGCACACTTTGGTGTCTTAGCCTTGGGTGCTGGAGGACCTAGTCCCGGCTCTGGTACCACCTTCCTGCTGTTGCTTGATGATTCCATAGAGGTGTCATGAACCATGGCAATACAGTAAGGCCCCATTCACACTTGTGCAGTTTAATTGCGTTGTGTTACCCATTATTAACGCAGGGTGATGATACAGCAATGAAAGTCTAAGAGACATTTCATATTGGATGTGGAGTGATGTGATGCGCCGGAAGCATCCGATCTGACGCTAGATCATCAGCGCGTTATGGGACAGCATCCTCGGTAACGTACATTGATCGGAAGTGATGTGTGGAAATGGTGCAGCATATATTGTAAACTGTTTTGCGTTAGCGATGTGTTGTGCATGAGCGGATGCTGTTGTAGTCTGACCCTGCTATGGAAAAATTGCCTGCAATACGTATTTCCACTACCGGACGTGAGCATTAGAGAGCCTCACTTATGGTGTGTTTTTTCTGCCAAGAATTACATTAATGCTCATTAATGCAGGTATTTACATCTAATCACACTGCAATGAAAACGCTTGTTACCGATGTGAAACCAGCCTCAATCCTGCACCTCCTAAAAAAAAAAAAATATTAAAGTGCTGTGAAAGAGAGAGAGGGAGAGATAAGGCCAATCAAATTTTCTAGCTTGCATCCATGTACAGTACGTAGGTCTCAGATTCTGACAGTTTTCTCAATACATTCCTTTGATCAGATGGAAAAGCTGAGAACTTTATAAACTCCCAGCCTGCTCAGGTACTTGCAGGTGCGCTGAAACCAGTGAGTCAGAATGTGGAGCACCTGTGTGTGGGGGAGTAAAGCTCATGTTTAGTGACACACAACCTGTGCAGCAAGAAGGTTATATTCAGAGTTAGAGGCCTGAGCAGCAGTAGTGTGTCAGAAAGCTGCCAAGTGGAAAGGTTCTATTGTCTCAATGTCCTTTGTTTTTCCTGTTTTGCTTCCACCAGTTGCCAGGCTCTCTTCTCTCTCTCTCTCTTTTCATCTCTCTCTATATACACTCACTGCTCAAAAACATAAAGCGAACACAAAAATAAGACATTCTAGATCTGAATGAATGAAGTATTCTTATAAGGACTTTGTTCTTTCAAATTTATCAACCCCTGGAGGTCTGGATTTGGAGTCACACTCAAAATTAAAGTGGAAAAAAAACACTATAGGCTGATCCAACTTCGATTGAATGTCCTTAAAACAAGTCAAAATGAGGCTCAGTAGTGTGTGTGGCCTACAAATTCCTGTATGACTTCCCTACAACGCCTAGGCATGCTCCCTAAGAGGTTGTGGATGGTCTCCTGAGGGATCTCCTCCCAGAACTGGACCAAAGCATCCATCAACTCCTGGACAGTCTGTGATGCAACATGGCGTTCGTGGACAGGCCAAGACATGATGTCCCAGGTGTACTCAATTGGATTCAGGTCTGGGGAACGGGCAGGCCAGACCATAGCATCAATGCCTTCATCTTGCAGAAACTGCTGACATAATCCAGCCACATGACACAACAACAATTTGAGCACAATGAAGAAGTAATACAATAAATCCATGTTCATGGACCAACAAATCATAAGACAACCAAACAGAAGTCCATATTGAACCAAATATTCAAAGAATCAATGCAACTCCAAGCAAGGTAAATAATAAATTTATTTAAGGAATGCTGATAAAAACAATTAAAAAAAACCACACACAGAGCCCAACACTCTCCGTACAACAGACAATGAATAAGTACTATGAAATAAATATGAAATATATATGTATCCTGCATGCATCATGGGAAATACTCATACCGTAAACATACATGAAAATCCAAGTAGGCTGCCATGCAATAATATTTCCGTAAATACGTGGCAGTTGGTATGTAATAATGGTATCTAGTAGATCTGCTTACCCCCAAGAATTCTGCTGTCCGCTGGGCGAGGCTGGGCTCACTGACTGTCTGACGCGTATCGGACTACCGTCCTTCGTCGGAGACTCCGATGAGTATTTCCCATGATGCATGCAGGATACATATATATTTCATATTTATTTCATAGTACTTATTCATTGTCTGTTGTACGGAGAGTGTTGGGCTCTGTGTGTGGTTTTTTTAATTGTTTTTATCAGCATTCCTTAAATAAATTTATTATTTACCTTGCTTAGGGGTTGCATTGATTCTTTGAATATTTGGTTCAATATGGACTTCTGTTTGGTTGTCTTATAATCCAGCCACATGAGTCTAGCATTTTCTTGCATTATGAGGAACCCAGGGCCAACCGTACCAGTATATGGTCTCACAAGAGGTCTGAGGATCTCATCTCAGTACCTAATGCCGGTCAGGCTACCTCTGGCTAGCACATGGAGGGCTGTGCGGCCCCCAAAGAAATGACACCCCACACCATTACTGACCCAGTGTCAAACTGGTCATGCTGGAGGATGTTGCAGGCAGCAGAACATTTTCTACAGCGTCTCCAGACTCTGTCATGTCTGTCACATGTGCTCAGTGTGAACCTGCCTTCATCTGTGAAGAGCACAGGGCGCCAATGGCAAATTTGCCAAGCTTGGAGCTCTCTGGCAAATGCCAAACGTCCTGCACGATGATGGGCTGTAAGCACATCCCCCACCTGTGGATGTTGGGCCCTCATACCACCCTTATGGAGTCTGTTTCTGACCATTTGATCAGACACATGCACATATGTGGCCCCTGGAGGTCATTTTGCAGGGCTCTGGCAGTTCTCCTCCTGTTCCTCCTTGCACAAAGGAGGAGGTAGCAGTACTGCTGCAGGGTTGTTGCCCTACTACAGCCTCCTTTACATCTTCTAATGTACTGGCCTGTCTCCTGGTAGCGCCTCCATGCTCTGGACACTACGCTGACAGACACAGCAAACCTTCTACCTTCTTGTCACAGCTCACATTGATGTGCCATCCTGTATAACCTTCACTACCTGAGCCACTTTAACCCCAAATGAGCTTAAAAACCAAATTCTTGGTAAATATCTTGCGCAATTTTTGCGTACATTGCAAATTTCCACGAAAAAAATACTGATCTTTCGGGCTAGAATTAAAATTATTGTTTTAATTTAATTAAATTAATTAATTTTAATTCTAGCCCGAAAGATCAGTATTTTTTTCGTGGAAATTTGCAATGTACGCAAAAATTGCGCAAGTGAACAGGATTTTTTCTTTATCCCAATCACCCCCACTTTTCAATACCTATTTCACCTCTAATATTTTATATTTATTTATAGTTATACGTTTTTTTATATATTTTATTTTTTTATATAATTATTGACTGTATGACTACACATGGGTTATGAGCCAATTATCTCTGTTTACAGCTATTGCTCCGTTGTTATTGCCTGATGAAGCGGGATCAAACCTGTGAAACGTGTTGGAATTCATAAATAAAATATATTGACTGTCTTTACTACAGTCGATGTGTGTCTACTTGGAGGAGGTAAGTCCACCACTACCTCCTCTATTTACCAAGAATTTGGTTTTTAAGCTCATTTAGCTTCCTTTTACCCTCTTGGCGCCTCTGTTCTCCTGCATAATATTGAGTCCACCCTGGGTGGTGGGTTGAACCCCTTTTTCTCATCTACAGAGAGCAACTTCTTATTCCTGAGTGGGGTCAGGAAAATCTCCCCACCTGCCTTTACTGTATTTGCCTAATGGTAACCCTGGTTTGTGAGTATTAATATTTACTCTATCGAGTAACCATTTACCAGTACATATTACACTATTGGGGCTCTTGGTGTTCCTTGTTTTTAACTAAGCCACTTGTGTGGGTTGTAGACTCCGTCTCATGCTACCACTAGAGTGAAAGCACTGCCAGGTTTCAAAGTGACCAAAACATCAGCCAGAACGCATAGGAACTGAGAAGTGGTCTGTGGTCACCACCTGCGAACCACTCCTTTATTGGGGATGTCTTGCTAATTGCTTATAATTTCCATCTGTTGTGTATTCCATTTGCACAAAAGTATGTGAAATTGATTGTCAATCAGTATTGTTACCTAAGTGGAAAGTTTGATTTCACAGAAGTGTGATTGACTTGGGGTTACTTTGCGTTGTTTAAGTGTTCCCTTTAATTTTTTGTGCAGTGTACAGGATCTTCTCAAAAAATTAGCATATTGTGATAAAGTTCATTATTTTCTGTAATGTACTGATAAACATTAGACTTTTATATATTTTAGATTCAAATACACACAACTGAAGTAGTTCAAGCCTTTTATTGTTTTAATATTGATGATTTTGGCATACAGCTCATGAAAACCTAAATTTCCTATCTCAAAAAATTAGCATATTTCATCCGACCAATAAAAGAAAAGTGTTTTTAAAACAAAAAAAGTCAACCTTCAAATAATTATGTTCAGTTATGCACTCAATACTTGGTCGGGAATCCTTTTGCAGAAATTACTGCTTCAATGCGGCGTGGCATGGAGGCAATCAACCTGTGGCACTGTTCAGGTGTTATGGAGGCCCAGGATGCTTCGATAGCGGCCTTAAGCTCAACCAGAGTGTTGGGTCTTGCGTCTCTCAACTTTCTCTTCACAATATCCCACAGATTCTCTATGGGGTTCAGGTCAGGAGAGTTGGCAGGCCAACTGAGCACAGTAATACCATGGTCAGTAAACCATTTACCAGTGGTTTTGGCACTGTGAGCAGGTGACAGGTCGTGTTGAAAAAATTAAATCTTCTTCTCCATAAATCTTTTCAGCAGATGGAAGCATGAACCCACTTTTGAAACAGAAACAGCGGCAGAAGCGCCTGACCTGGGCTACAGAGAAGCAGCACTGGACTGTTGCTCAGTGGTCCAAAGTACTTTTTTCGGATGAAAGCAACTTTTACATGTCATTCTGAAATCAAGGTGCCAGAGTCTGGAGGAAGACTGGGTAGAGGGAAATGCCAAAATGCCTGAAGCCCAGTGTCAAGTACCCACAGTCAGTGATAGTCTGGGGTGCCATGTCAGCTGCTGGTGTTGGTCCACTGTGTTTTATCAAGGGCAGGGTCAATGCAGCTAGATATCAGGAGATTTTGGAGCACTTCATGCTTCCATTTGCTGAAAAGCTTTGTGGAGATGAAGATTTCATTTTTCAGCACTACCCGGCACCTGCTCACAGTGCCAAAACCACTGGTAAATGGTTTAATGACCATGGTATTACTGTGCTCAATTGGCCTGCCAACTCTCCTGACCTGAACCCCATAGAGAATCTGTGGGATATTGTGAAGAGAAAATTGAGAGACGCAAGACCCAACACTCTGGATGAGCTTAAGGCCGCTATCGAAGCATCCTGGGCCTCCATAACACCTGAGCAGTGCCACAGGCTGATTGCCTCCATGCCACGCCGCATTGAAGCAGTCATTTCTGCAAAAGGATTCCCGACCAAGTATTGAGTGCATAACTGAACATAATTATTTGAAGGTTGACTTTTTTTGTTTTAAAAACACTTTTCTTTTATTGGTCGGATGAAATATGCTAATTTTTTGAGATAGGAAATTTGGGTTTTCATGAGCTGTATGCCAAAATCATCAATATTAAAACAATAAAAGGCTTGAACTACTTCAGCTGTGTGTATTTGAATCTAAAATATATGAAAGTCTAATGTTTATCAGTACAATACAGAAAATAATGAACTTTATCACAATATGCTAATTTTTTGAGAAGATCCTGTATATATGTGCCATCAGGATGTGATATTCCAGAGAGGAAGTGTCTTTGTTTGGATATGTAGGGTACTAGGTAGTTTGCTGAGGCCAAGGTTAAATAGTACTACAGAGCCATGTTGATTTATAGTACAGAAGATGATAAGGGCAAAAGACAATGAAAACAGTGTAACAGTAAGACAGCTAACATTATGAAATGTTTAATTTAGCCTATACATAATAGGAATGCGTTCTGTTCTGCTTTACAATTTAATAAGGTCAAGGCCAGCAGAACATGTTTAATAGTATGAAACAACTGTGCATTTATTCCAGGTTGGGTGGTGGTGTAGAGCAAGAGAAATGTCATACAAAAAATAAAATATTTCACTATTGATCCAATATTGTCAAGCAGGGCAAGGCAGATGGTTTGCATATAAGTAAAAAATACTGAATATTGATATGGAGAATCAGGTGTTGACCTTGATAGAACCCTATTCTCGCTTAATCCTGCACACCTTTGGTATCCTTTTCCTGAACTCCTAGGAAAAATGTGGTTAAATTACATATGATGTAACTATCAACAACAATAAGGTGGATGTGCCCAGTATGCAGATTATCCATCAGGCAAACTAGGCAGGTGCTTGGGGCCTAGTGGGTGTCCAGGGGCCCACCTGTCACCTTCTTTGACCTCTCTTCGCTTCAGATTACCAAAAGGACCACAATGGGGTCCCAAATCTACTACCATGCCTAGGGACCTACTACAGCTTAATCCATCTCTGCCGGTATGCATAGAAATCTTGAAAAAAAGGAGAGTTAGGCCTTCGATTCATCATTGTCTTTGAGATAACTTTTTCCATTTTGTTAAATTACCGAATTCGAAGTTTATCGATTTCTAGTTGTATTCATCAAGGTTTTCCCGCATTCAGTGTGAATTCGATAAAATATCGATAACAATTCGGTAACCATTCGGTAAGGTGTCGATGTTTCCATTTTACAACAGTAATTTAACACAAGTCCATAAGATTCCCAAGGAATTGTGGGTAAAAGTCAGTCCCTTGAACACTACGTAGCAACATTCTGAATAGGGCTTAACACATGGACCAGGATTCTGGAAGTGGCTTGGGACAATCCCACAATTTCGCCAGCTGCGGCTTGATAGGAGCCTTTTCTAGAAAAATATAGTGCAGCTAGCAAATTAGTTAACCTTGGCACTGCCTGTGTTCTCCTACAAGATGATTCAAGAGAAATGCAGATGTCCTGTTATAGCAAATAAATCTATTCTCTTGGCAAATTGATATGGTTCTAGATTTTATTCTTGCCCTTCTGCGCCTTTGAATCACTCTCAGCTGATACATAACCACTTCAAATGGCTCCATCTTCTCTGTCAGCAATGATCTGACAGGAATAACGACAGAGCAGTGAAGGAGATAACTAATCCTAAATGTAACACTAAGCCACGCCCACTTTCATTTTCATGAATTGCACTTTCTTCCATTTTAACGCATCATTACCGAATGATTACCGAATTATTACCGAATGTTCGCTAACAGCTGTAGATGAATTTGATGAATCCTGAAATCAACTTAACGAACTCGGTATTTTACCGAACTGTCATTAGCCAATTCGATAAGTCTTGATGAATTGAGGCCTTAGTGTATGTTTTACATTTCCAGAAGAACTGTTTAACCAGTTTAGCCAGTTTAAATTGGAAAAATGTATTCAAGCACAACAATAGACACAAAGAAGGTGTGAAGAGGTGCCCAGTGGGTCTCTGCCCACTTCCAGTGGGACTCTGCCCACTCTAGAGGCACGCCGAATGGGGTTAGTAAGCAGCAGTGGCACTTTACTTGGCCTGAGGAAGTGGGCAGAGTCCCACGAAACATGTTGACTGCGCTTTAGACTAATAAACAATTAATCTTGTATGAAGTTGTCGTCTTTTGAGGTAAGCCACCTCATATTTTTTATATTTTATTGTTTTTAGAATATTTTACACACACTGGGCGCCTCTTCACCCCTTCTTTGTGTCTCATACTCCCTCTTGTGAGGGAATGTCTGTGTGGGTCTAGGTTTGTCCCTCCACAAGGTGGGGGTTGTCCTTGACCTATAGAGAAGGTGAGACCGGGAGCCCTTATGGTGTAGTATCGTTAGGTTGTGAATAGAGAGCGAGTATATACTCACAAAGGTGGGTTGCAGGGGTGCTTGGATACCCCTTTTTAAAATCCGAATTGATTCCGATCCGGATACCTAGATATCTGGATCCGGATCGGATATCCGAATCCGAACGGTCCGGTACCCGAATCCGATCGGATATCCAAACCCATTATCCAGGAAATCTGAATTGATTCGAATATCCGGATAGAAAACTGGAAGTGCTCTTTAATTGCTTCCAAAACTTTTTTTAGAGTCAATGATGCATGTAGCATCATGTTTTTTTAAAGAAAAATACTAATTGTTAATGTGGGGAGTTAAAATACAAAAAAATAAATAAAAATGGCTGTAAATGAACAACAGGATTAGCTTCCAGACAGCGGTCGTGCAGCCCACATTGTGTCCAAAGTCCAACCGCACAACTGGGACATGACAGTTTTCAGCCCAGACACCTCCCAAAAATTACACAACAATTGTGTTCAGATAGTTCACCATGGCACCTAGTGTTGGTACCATGGCACAGTTAAAACATTAAAAAAGAGAGGTTCCAGGAAGCGGTCATACTGCTGCAGTTGGGGCCTCCCCCACAACTCGGAAAGCACAGTTATCAGCCCAGAAACCTCCCAAAAATTACACAGCAATTGTGTTTACATAGACTATGGCACCTAGTGTTGGTACCACGGCTGTAAAAATTTTTTTGAACCAGGCTTATTAGTCAAGAGCCAGGAGGTTGTGGTGGTAAAGGCATAGTGATTCCCAGTCACTTCATGTCCCCCTCTTGCCAACAACAGGGGCCAGGAATTCACCAACCACCCAAGCCTGGTTTATTTTGAGAAACATCAGTCTGTGCACACACTGGGTGGACAGACGAGAGCGCTTCTTGGTGACCACGCCACCGGCCGCACTGAAGCACCTCTCGGACAGCACACTGGAAGGCGGGCAGGACAGCACTTCCAGGGCGTACTGCGCCAGCTCGCTCCAAAATTTCCATGTGCTTGACCCAATAATCCAAGGGGTCCACAGGGAGACAGGGGTGTCGATGTCAAGCCCGCTGTAGTACCCCATGTAGTCTGCCACCATCTGGGTCAGGTGATGGTTCGGGCTTTGAGAGCCGGATGCTGCTGCAGGCACCTCCTCTGTAGGCAGCTGTACTAGCGTGGCGTAGAGCGCCATTGTCAGAGACAGCAGGTTTGTTGGGCTGCTGCTGAATGCAGGCACCTGCTGCTGTGCTGGCTGGACTCTGACAGCAGGAGGCGCGGGAGGCTGGGGGAAGGCTTCCTCCAATCGCTGAACCAGGGACCGCTGCAACTCCCTCTTTCTGTGCACAGGGTCTCCTCCTACAGGCAGGAACTGAGCCAGCTTCCCCTTCAGCCGTGGGTCTAGCATCATGGTGATCCAGATGTCCTCCCAAGCATGCCTCTGCTTCACCCTTGGGTCACTGCACAGGCACTGCAGCATGTGCACTGCCATGGGGAAGAGGGATGCCATCTCTGCTGACACATCATCGGCACCCGCAGAGATAGCAGTGCTGTCCTCCTCCTCTGATTCCTGAGCCTCTGAGTGCTCTGAGTGCTCTCTCCACCCCCGCACCACTGCAGTTGCACTCGGCTGTGCCCCCTCATCTTCAAGATCAGGGACCTCCAACTCCTCAAACTCCAAGTCCTCAGCCTCCTCCTCCTGCCGCACAGAGGTGGACTGTTCAGGTGGCTGCTGCTCCTGCTGGATCAAGGCTGTCTCTCCCACTTCCAGCAGAGCACAGAGGGCCTTGTCCAGCATGCACGCCCGGCTGACCATGTTGGTGGCCTCCAGGAAGGGAGCCAGCAACAAGCACACCTGCTGCATTTTTCCCCAATCAGCACTAAGGATGAGGGGCGGGAGGTGGGTGGTGCTGGTACCGGACAAGGTGGCCGCCACAGTGGCATTGGCCAGGTACTGGTTGACAGCCTGCCTCTGTTCAACCAGATGCTCCAACATGGCCAGGGTGGAGTTCCATCGTGTTGCAACATCAATGATCAGCCGGTGCTGTGGGAGGTTCAGCTCCAGCTGCATGGCTTCCAGGGATGCTGTGACACCACCCGAGTGGCGAAAATGACCCCCGGTTTGCCTTGCCACTCCCAAAAGAGTGTCCATCCCCTGGTAGGTGCGCAGGAATTTCAATGATCAGCCGGTGCCATGGGAAGTTCAACTCCAGCTGCATGGCTTTCAGGGACGCTGTGACACCACCCAAGTGGCGAAAATGACCCCCGGTTCGCCTTGCCGCTCCCAAAAGAGTGTTCATCACCTGGTAGGTGCACAGGAATTTCTGCACCATCATGTTCAGGACGTGGGCCAGACAGTGGATGTGGGTGAGGTTTCCCCGGTGGATGGTGGATACCAGGTTGGCCCCATTGTCGGACACCACCTCTCCGACTTTCAGGCCTCTGGGGGTCAGCCAACTCCTCTCCTGCTCCCTCAGGTAGCGAAGCACTTTGCCTGCCATCAGACTGTTTTCCCCCAGGCTGACTATCTCCAGCAGCGCTTGGCAGTGGCAGGCCTTCATGTTGCTGCTGAGGCGGAGGTGTTTGGCACCGGGTTTGCCGGAGGATGGAACCGGATCAGAGGAACCTGCTGCACTTCCCCTGACCCTGCTGCGAGGTGGCACCACCCACTGGATTGCTGCTGTGCCCGATGCTGCTGTCCCCTCCTCACCCCCTTCCACCAAACTGACCCAGTGTGCGGTGAAGGACAGATAGCGGCCTGTCCTGAACCGAGTGCTCCATGAGTCCATGGTCACATGCACCCGCTCACCCACCGCATGATCTAGGCCACGTTCCACATTAACCATCGCAAAGCGGTACAGTGCTGGGATGGCCTGTGCGTGAAAAGTAGTGCCGGCTGGGGATTGGGCAATCCGGCGCTGCGCACTGCAGGAGCGCATGCATCTGGCTCCCCTCCTGCACAAACAAGTATGGGAGGAGCTGGGAGGACATGGCCCGTGCGAGCAAGCCATTCAGGAGGACTCACTCAGCAGGGTCTGGTGGCGTTTTTGGCTTGCACGGGAAGCCGAGGAGGGAGCAGAGGAGATCCCTGAGGACTGGCTGCCTGAACAGGCCTCAGTGTCGGCAGGAGTGGCAGAGGGGGTTATGGTGCTCTGACCACTGCCAGGGCTAGCTTGCTTCAGCCTCTTGAACTCCTCATGCTCAACATAATGCTTCTTGGCCAGATGGGTGATGAAGCTGGAGGTGCCATAGTTGCAGGGGTTACTTACAACCTCTGCTCAGCTTCACATGGCACACATTACAAGTGGCAAATTTGCTGTCCACTGAGGCAGAGTAAAAAACTGCCAGATTGGGCATGTGAGCATTCCCTTATGCCCTGAATGGGATGCTGCTGCTGCTGCTTTTCTCCCTGTGGTGGTTGGGGCCTGGGGTTGCGTGGTGCGGCTGGTGGTAGTGGCAGAAGATGAAGCAGCAGGCTGTGGGTCACGCATTCCACGCCCACTGCTACTCCTGCCAATGTCTGCAATGCTGATTCTCCGTGACAGACCCACTGACGCATCCTCCTCCTCAGACTTAGAGCTGACATCCCCCTCCTGTGGATGGTAGTCAGGATCCTTCACCTCGTCATCAACATCAAACTCCCCCTCCTCGAACAACTGCTGGGATGATGGCCCCAAACTCCTCTTCTGCTGACACATCATGGAAGGACTCCCCCCAACAACCACCGTCAACATCTGAGACTCCTCCACATAGCCGTCAGAGAAGCCTCCTCACATAGCCCTCAGTGAGCACGGTCTTTACTCCAGGCACCGCGAGCGCAATCATGGCTGTTACCAGCGAGGAAGATATTCTGGGCGCAATGCCCAGAATATCTTCCTTGCTGGTAACAGCCCTGATTGCGCTCGCGGTGCCTGGAGTAAAGAGCGTGCTCACTGAGGGTAGGCTACCCGCTGGGGTCGACATGATGACTGTCGAGTCCCCAGGCCCTGCAGGGCGGCTGCTGCTGCTCCTGCGAACAGGAGTGGTGGTGGGGGTGGAGGTCTCTCTTGTAGAGCTGGTGGTGGCCTGCTCATTCACCATCAGCTGCATCATGAGCTCGGTGTCTTTCTCCTCCAATTTGCGCCACCGAGCCTGCTGGAAAATGGCCGCTACACGCTGCTACGCCTTTGCAGCGTGACTCCCCCTAACAGCTGGACGGCCAGAGGCTAGCGGTGGAATGGAGACTAACGTGGCAGAACTGCTGACGGAGGCCACAATGCTGCTCCCTCTCCTCTTGGCCTTGCTGACCCTACCCCGGCTGCCAGTACCAGCAGACATAGTACTAGTTAGCAAAAATCTATTAACCTTTTGCACTCTCGCATGCAAATGTTCAAACAAATGCATTCACAGATTCACTCATCCAGGCACAACTGTTATCCCTACAGCTAAGTTAAAAGCCGAGGTCTTAGTTCACAGAAGAATGTTTTCTTATGCTTAGTCACCTATACTGCGCAGAAGTACCCAGGTAAACATAGGTGTCCTAACTCGGGCCCTGTAACATGTAACATGTGCAGACATGCAAACACATTCATTGCATCAAACCTATCAATGAATTAGGAGCACACATCCTAAAGTCCTCTCCTGGGACAGATAGTGCATCTTACCAATCGCACAAGGGAGCTAACATAATGTATCCATGTGCACCATGCACATACACCAGCATAAGCTGTGTGCATGCTGACAAACACATACAGGGGAAGGAGGGAGTGCACCGAATTAGACCCTAGCCACAGGGGTCAGTAACAAGAAAAAAATACATATATCCAGGCACATCGCCTCTAGTTAGGACATTAAATAAGTTATTAAAGAAAGGGAGGTGATGAAGGGGGTGTGGCTAGAAAAAAAAGCAAAAATCTATTAACCCTTCGCACTCTCGCATTCAAATGTTCAAACAAATGCATTCACAGATTCACTCATCCAGGCACAACTGTTATCCCTACAGCTAAGTTAAAAGCCGGGGTCTTAGTTCACAGAAGAATGCATTCTTATGCTTAGTCACCTATATTGCGCAGAAGTACCCAGGTAAACATAGGTGTCCTAACTCTGGCCCTGTAACATGCATAGTGCAGACATGCAAACACATTCATTGCATCAAACCTATCAATGGATTACGTCCTCTCCTGGGACAGATAGTGCATCTTACCAATCGCACAAGGGAGCTAACGTAATGTATCCATGTGCACCATGCACATACACCAGCATAAGCTGTGTGCATGCTGACAAACACATACAGGGGAAGGAGGGAGTGCACCGAATTAGACCCTAGCCACAGGGGTCAGTAACAAGAACAAAATACATATATCCAGGCACAACGCCTCTAGTTAGGACATTAAATAAGTTATTAAAGAAAGGGAGGTGCTAAAGGGGGTGTGGCTAGAAAACAGCAAAAATCTATTAAACCTTCACACTCTCGCATGCAAATGTTCAAACAAATGCATTCACAGATTCACTCATCCAGGCACAACTGTTATCCCTACAGCTAAGTTAAAAGCCGGGGTCTTAGTGGCTAGTCTTGTGGCTAGGGTCTAATTCAGTGCACTCCCTCCTTAACCTGTATGTGTTTGTCAGCATGCACACAGCTTATGCTGGTGTATGTGCATGGTGCACATGGATACATTACGTTAGCTCCCTTGTGCGATTGGTAAGATGCACTATCTGTCCCAGGAGAGGATGTCAGGATGTGTGCTCCTAATCCATTGATAGGTTTGATGCAATGAATGTTTGCATGTCTGCACTATGCATGTTACAGGGCCAGAGTTAGGACACCTATGTTTACCTGGGTACTTCTGCGCGGTATAGGTGACTAAGCATAAGAATGCATTCTTCTGTGAACTAAGACCCCGGCTTTTAACTTAGCTGTAGGGATAACAGTTGTGCCTAAATGAGTGAATCTGTGAATGCATTTGTTTGAACATTTGCATGCGAGAGTGCTAAGGGTTAATAGATTTTTGCTGTTTTCTAGCCACACCCCCTTCAGCACCTCCCTTTCTTTAATAACTTATTTAATGTCCTAACTAGAGGCGATGTGCCTGGATATATGTATTTTTTTCATAGTACTAGTTAGGTGATGGTGATGTTGTCACCAGATCGATGTGGTGTACTTGTACTTTATTAAGCTTGGACTTTCAATAAAATCAGCATGGCAATGGCGTAGCTAGCCCTATTTTAGGGGGCCTGTGCCCCAACATGTCCTAGGGTGCCCCTAATCTATTTATAGGGGTGCCCGCGGCCCCCCCCCGGCCGACGTTGCCCCCCCCCCCCGCTGGCCGACACTGCCAGCACCAGACCTTGATCAGCCGGTGACCACTAGTGTGAGCGCTAGGACCTAGCAGACACCGCACTGATATGTGGAAGCGACATCACTTCCGCATATACAGCGTGGTGGATCCGTGCTCCCGCTCTAACTGGTCGCCGGCTGATACTGAGGTCTGACGCTGCTGGCTGTCAGGTGCACCTGCCACTCACTACCTAACTGGGGTCCCTGTCACTCACTACCTAACCTGGGGGGCACCTGTCACTCACTACCTAACCTGGGGGTCCCTGTCACTCACTACCTAACCTGGGGGTCCCTGTCACTCACTACCTAACCTGGGGGTCCCTGTCACTCACTACCTAACCTGTGGGGTGCCTGTCACTCACTACCTAACCTGGGGGTCCCTGTCACTCACTACCTAACCTGGGGGTCCCTGTCACTCACTACCTAACCTGGGGGGTGCATGTCACTCTATACCTAACCTGGGGGTCCCTATCACTCACTACCTAACCTGGGGGTCCCTGTCACTCACTACCTAACCTGGGGGTCCCTGTCACTCACTACCTAACCTGTGGGGTGCCTGTCACTCACTACCTAACCTGGGGGTCCCTGTCACTCACTACCTAACCTGGGGGTCCCTGTCACTCACTACCTAACCTGGGGGGTGCCTGTCACTCTATACCTAACCTGGGGGTCCCTATCACTCACTACCTAACCTGGGGGTCCCTGTCACTCACTACCTAACCTGGGGGTCCCTGTCACTCACTACCTAACTGGGGGTCCCTGTCACTCACTACCTAACCTGGGGGGCACCTGTCACTCACTACCTAACCTGGGGGTCCCTGTCACTCACTACCTGACCTGGGGGTCCCTGTCACTCACTACCTAACCTGGGGGTCCCTGTCACTCACTACATAACCTGGGGGTCCCTGTCACTCACTACCTAACCTGTGGGGTGCCTGTCACTCACTACCTAACCTGGGGGTCCCTGTCACTCACTACCTAACCTGGGGGTCCCTGTCACTCACTACCTAACTGGGGGTCCCTGTCACTCACTACCTAACCTGGGGGGCACCTGTCACTCACTACCTAACCTGGGGGTCCCTGTCACTCACTACCTGACCTGGGGGTCCCTGTCACTCACTACCTAACCTGGGGGTCCCTGTCACTCACTACCTAACCTGGGGGTCCCTGTCACTCACTACATAACCTGGGGGTCCCTGTCACTCACTACCTAACCTGTGGGGTGCCTGTCACTCACTACCTAACCTGGGGGTCCCTGTCACTCACTACCTAACCTGGGGGTCCCTGTCACTCACTACCTAACCTGGGGGGTGCCTGTCACTCTATACCTAACCTGGGGGTCCCTATCACTCACTACCTAACCTGGGGGTCCCTGTCACTCACTACCTAACTGGGGGTCCCTGTCACTACCTAACCTGGGGGTCCCTGTCACTCACTACCTAACCTGGGGGTCCCTGTCACTCACTACCTAACCTGGGCGTCCCTGTCACTCACTACCTAACCTGGGGGTCCCTGTCACTCACTACATAACCTGGGGGTCCCTGTCACTCACTACCTAACCTGTGGGGTGCCTGTCACTCACTACCTAACCTGGGGGTCCCTGTCACTCACTACCTAACCTGGGGGTCCCTGTCACTCACTACCTAACCTGGGGGGTGCCTGTCACTCTATACCTAACCTGGGGGTCCCTATCACTCACTACCTAACCTGGGGGTCCCTGTCACTCACTACCTAACTGGGGGTCCCTGTCACTACCTAACCTGGGGGGCACCTGTCACTCACTACCTAACCTGGGGGTCCCTGTCACTCACTACCTAACCTGGGGGGCGCCTGCCACTCACTACCTAACCTGGCGGGCGCCTGTCACTCACTACCTAACATGGGGGTCCCTGTCACTCACTACCTAACCTGGGGGTCCCTGTCACTCACTACCTAACCTGGGGGTCCCTGTCACTTACTACCTAGCCTGGGGGGCGCCTGTCACTACCTAAACTGGGGGACTTCTGTCACTACCTAAACTGGGGGACTTCTGGTGCCACCTTAACTAGGGGGCACCTGTCACTACCTAAACTATTCAGGCCAACCAGCCCAGCATCACCACCAGCCAGCCAGCCAGCCCAGAATCACTGTCAAAAAGGCCACAGCATCACCACCAGTCGGGCCAGCAATTACTTCAACCAGCCAAGCACAGCCCAGCATTACCGCCAGCCAGGTCATAGCATCACCGCCAGCCAACCCAGCCATAGCATCGGCCACAGCATCACCGCCAACCAACCCAGCCACAGCATCACCGCCAGCCAGGCAACAGCATCACTGCCAGCCAGGCCACAGCATCATCGCCAGCCGCCAGCCAACCCGGCCACAGCATCACCGCCAGCCCGGCCACAGCATCACCGCCAGCCAGGCCACAGCATCACTGCCAGGCCTTTCAGCCCACACATCATCCCCAATCCAGCCAAAAACAGTATTGCTAGGCACAGCAGCCAGTAGAGGAGAATTCAGAAGCCAGGTGAGAGGTGTCTACCATATTAAGGGGGAATTCTGCCTATTTATGTGAAATGCTGTCTATTTATGTGCCTCATGACTGCCGGATTTGTCTTGTTGGAGGCCTCATGATTACTGAATTTGTCTTGTTGTGGGCCTCATGATTTGTTAGGAGCCTCATGATTGCTGAATTTGTCTTATTGGGGGCCTCATGATTTGTAGGGGCCTCAAGATTGTTGAATTTGTCTTGTTGGGGGCCTTATGATTTGTTGGGGGCCTCAATATTGCTGAATTATTCTTGTTGGGAGCCTCATGATTTGTTGGGGGCCTCCTGATTTGTTGGGGCCTCATGATTGCTGAATTTGTCTTATTGGGGGCCTCACGATTTCTGAATTTGTCATGTTGGGGGCCTCATGATTGCTGAATTTGTCTTGTTGGGGGCCTCATGATTGCTGACTTTGTCTTGATAGGGGCCTCACGATCAAGGCCCCTATCAAGACAACAATCTTGTTGGAGTCACATGATTGCTAACTGCGATACTATGGGAAAAGCTGAATCATCATCATATGAGTCAATAGCATTAAACCTAATTTTTTAGCTTTTTAAAACAGAAAATAAAACTGGTAGGTTCTAAAAAAAATGAATACATTTTTCAGGAGTAGGATAAATGAAATTGTTTATCTTCACAGTTTATTTTCAACTTGGATTTTCTATAATGTTCATGTATGAGTTAAAACGTTTGTACAGTATTTCGTTTAAATTGCTGTTGCCACTTTGCGATAGATAAGTGACTCGGCCTCCAAAAGGTTCGCCACCACTGTCCTAATCTAATGTCCCACCATTGCTAAGTTCATGTAAATTTGTCTCGACCCGTGACCACACCCACATTCTGGTCCATGGCCCACCCATTTTTCGGCATGCCACACAACGTAACCCTCCTATTTTTGGGCGCGCTAGCTGCAGTGTGCTGATCTCTGCTGCCTACAGTATGTACAGTATAAGCTGTTCTCTAGTGCCTGCACTGTGTGCTGATCTACCTCCAGTGTGTACAGTATAAGGTGTTACTCTGTGCCTTTACTGATTGTAAACAAGTTGTATTGTATGCTGATCCCTGCTACTTTCAGTATGTACTGGCTGGTTAATACTTTAGTTGTAAAGCCTGGTACACACATACAATTTTTGGCAGGCCATTTATCTGTAGCTTACACCGGTGCTAAGTTCATGTACATTTGGCCCCACCCACGGCCATGCCCACTCACTGCATGCCCACGCCCATTTTTGCTGCACATGCACCCCACCTAGTGCCCACAGCTGCCCCCGATCTCCAAGGACCCTAGGAACGCCCCTGCAGCACGGAGTGACAGACAGCAGAGTAGAAGACACACTGATACTGCTCAGCAGCACTGCAGTAATCTGTAGTATCTAACAGTACTACTCTCTAACAACTAACTAGCACTGCAGTAACTACACAATAACACAGTAATCCTACCTATACTAGTCTGTAGCTAAGGCTAATAGCAGGCCAGGCCTGTGCACAGCACACATACAGACACAGGACCTAACTAGCAGCTGCTGCAGCACAGAGTCTGACTGTCTGACTGACACTGACTGAAATAAAAAAATTACAGCTAGCTAACTATAAAGCAATATAACAGTAGTGTAGTGAAGGTGTTTCCACTCAAAAACGCTGGGTTTCACAGTGTGATAATGCACTTGCTTAGCCAAACAGCACTGGAGAATGTCTATCAGTGAGCAGTCACAAGCAAGGACAAAATTCATCATGGCACCCCTCCTTATATACAGGAGGGGCTGACCAGAGTTCCCTTCTGTGATTGGTTGCTAGGGCTTAGGCTGGGAGCCCTCTGATTGGCTCAATGACATCATGGATGTCATCTCCAGGGTTACGCTATCCAGTATCCGACCGGATTTCAGTTAGATATACGAGTTAACTCGGATAGCGCTATTCGGATTTACACAGATATCCGGAATCCGAATCCGAGGTCGGATAGTGGAAAAAGTTTGGATTATCCAGGTAGTTCGGGTATCCGGAATCTGGATGAGCATCCCTGGTGGGTTGCAACCACTTGCAAGTGCATGCGGAAAGAAACCGTTTCCGCTCGGTTGCCCGGACCCTCCGGATCTGGGTGGTCGTTCTCCTTCTAAGGTCCTGTCCGCTGGTGGGCTACGCTGACCCAGTGGTGGGGATGGCACCTCTAAGAGGTGTTGGATACAAAAGTGAAGCACGTTGGTGGAGGCGCACAAAATTATATATAGTATTATCAGTATAATATAGGTGCTTAAAATAATAAATAAAAATAAAAATAATAAAGGAGGTTTCTTACCTCCAAAGAAGACTCACTGAATGGAAAAAAGGAGTCTTTATTAAAACAAAAAGCGGTTATACTGTAGACAAGGCGTTTCACGGAACTCAGCCCGCTTCCTCAGGTCAATCAAACAGATAACCTGGCTACCAGCCATGCAGAGCGAGGTCGCATAGATCTATACCTATATTATACTGCTAATACTATATATAATTTTGGGCGCCTCCACCAACGTGCTTTCCTTGTGAGGGTAGTTTCTTACACCTAACCTCGAATGGTGTTTCACCACCTCACGGGCCTTTAGAGTGTAGTTGTTTCTTTCAAGAGACTGACCTTTCCCAGGATCCCTGGTGTACCTGAGTCGGGGTTGTGCACTCCACCTGCCTGAAGTGGTCGGTTAATTATAAGTGAGAATGCTCATAAATGTGGATTGCACAAGGGCAATCCACATTTATGAGTATTCTCACTTATAATTTTCATACATTTAATCGTGTTGCAACATACTGCACTACCTGAGATCCCGTCTCTGTGTTTTTTTCTTTTTAGTGGTTTACACTACATCTCTCTACATCTCCTGCCACAACAACAGACAGACAACACATTTTGCAGTTGCTTGCCCCTTTTTCCTCAGGTCAGTTCAAATCAAAAAGTGCCTTTTGTCTGGCTGTACTGAGTGTGAGCGGTGCCTCTATCTGTAATTAACTACCCATTAGTACTTAAAATACACTATACATATATCCCCCAAAACAGCAGTAAATTTCCGGTGCTGGAGCAAGTTGCAAAGCTTTTGTCAGAGATTGCTGCACAGTTGTAATTTTACTCTATATGGATCCCTGACAAATATACCTACAGCTGAAACTCGAAAATTAGAATATTGTGCAAACGTCCATTTATTTCAGTAATTAACTTAAAAAGTGAAACTAATATATGAAATACATTACATTACATGAGAAGCAAGCAAGGTCGTAACAAAAATGAAAGCATGGGGCCCCCTTTGTACCCAACCCAACAGATTGGGAGCCGGCGAATGGCAGTAGAGAGTGTTCTGCTGTGAATCAGCCTCTGGAAGCAGGAAACACTTACACACGCTCCTGCACATTGTTTTCATGAGTGAATGGGGAAGTTTCTTTGCTGATTGGCTACACTTGCAGTTAGGGAGACAGAGGTGGAGGGGCCCCCAAAGCCTCTGGGCCCCCCTACAATGGCAGAGGTCACAGGGGTGATTGCTACGCCCATGCAAGCGAGATATTTCAAGCCTTTATTTGTTGTAATTTTGATGAGTATGTCTTACAGCTTATGAGAACCACAAAATCAAAATCTCAGACCTTTAGAATATTGTGAAAATGTTCAATATTCTAGCCTCAAAGCTTTAGACTCTAATTAGCCAATTCACCCAAAACACCTGCACGGGGTTCCTATTTTATATATTAGTTTCATATTTTAAGTTGAATTTATGAAATAAATAAACTTTTGCACAAGATTCTAATTTTTCGAGTTCCACCTGTATTATTTACATTAAAAAAATGTATAAAAAACGATGTGGTGTTCCCCCTCCCAAGCCTCTTTAACCCCTTCTCACCCATGCTGGTTGGTATAGCTATAGGTAACATTCAGAGTCTGAACTGTGTGGGGCTCCACATACCGAGCTACAGTACACCATCCTGCATGGTCCTCAATGTGGGAGGGCTCTGGAAGAGAGGTTGGCAAAGCATCCCCCTCTCCCCAAAGCCCGTTTCCATACCTAACATATTGGCAATGGCAGCCATTATCCTCTGTCAGACCATGTGGAACCTCAGGAGCTGGAGGAAATAATCTACTGTCGGACCAAGTGGATTGAAAAGGTTAAATCTTTTAAAGGAAAATAAATGTATCCTGCAGATAGTGCTTACTTTTCTGAAAAAAAAATAGTTCTACTTCATAGACACTGCAACGGCATGTTTTTTTGTTTGTTTGTTTGTTTTCCCTTAATTTGGGTGGGGAAGAAGAAAAAGAAGAAGAAGAAGAAATTCACAAAGCACAGTCATATTTAGATTAGTTGTGCTACAGCTGTATTGGAAGCCAACATCTATCCTGCCCACCCTTTCATGCCTCATCAAGACTGCTTCATCCTTTAGATTGACCTAAATCCATGTTTATGTTAAAGAGACACTGAAGCGAACTAATTTTGCACATTTTACCTTATCATTCGCTTCAGTACTCTCAATGCCAAGTAATCCGCCGTGTCCCCGCCACTACACGAGCACTGCAGAGCCCCCAAATCCCCGGGGGCAATCCAGCCGGCATTTCCTGGAAGGGGCAGAGCTTTCAGCTTCAGCTCTGCCCCTCCTGATGTCATTTGCGGCACATCGCCACCTCTCCCCGCCCCTCTCACTCTTCCTTCACAGAGAGGAGCGGGGAGAGGTGGCGATCCGTGCGGCGATTGACGTCAGGAGGGGCAGAGCTACAGCTGGAAGCTCTGCCTCTCAGCGCAGCAAAATGCACAACCAAGTTGGTCGTGGATATTTGCAGAGGGATTTGGGGGCTCTGCAGCCCTCGTTTAGCGGAGGGGGCACGGCGGTTTACTTGGCATGAGAGCACTGAAGTGAATTATAAGGTAAAATGTGCAATATTAGTTCGCTTCAGTGTCTCTTTAAGAATGTAGAGTCTATTTTAATGTGTAATATTTTATTTCATTCTCTTTCTTTTTTTCTTTTAGCACTCTATGTAGTGGAATTGTACTGCTTTAGTCATCAGCTAAAACACAAAGCTTAGACTCTGGATGATAACATTTACTGGCTAACTCAAAAGATTAAGAGAGTAAGCTTTCAATATAATATATCCTTAAGACTCTCATCTTGTTACTGGGTGTGATCCTGAAAGCACATCAGAAGGACACAAAGAGATTTGCTAAAACAGCTCAATGTCATTATGATTCCATAAAATTATGTTCAACAGCCAGGGTAACTTGAAAACACACAGAACTTACAAAAGGATCAAACTTAAACAATTCACAATTTTTTCTGCTTGGAAGTTTCAGTTAAAAAGTGTACTTGGAGGGGCCCCCAAAAAAGTACTGACCTGAACTGAACAACATGTGCCCATTAGGCAGAGATTCTGGTATTTACAATCTGCAGTTGCATTTATTCTTTCTCTTTAGTGGAATGGAGTAAATCCCTCCATCAAGCTCCAGGTGCACATGGCTGTGAGAGCCACCATGTGGGCTTGGAACCAATACCACTTCCAGCCTACTCCCATTTTCATTCACATAAACCCCGCCCACCGTGTACATGCAAAATGGCGTCAGGAAAAAAGGGTGCATGGTGTAAACGATAAGCGGTAATAGCGTTTATCAAAATATTGTGTTGTATTTCGTTTACAATAATGTTTTACAAATTAAAAAACATTTAATAATGTGTATGAAATCTCAAATTGTGAAAACGATAATCTTCCCTGTTTTAAAAGTGAAACTTATAATTACGTTTGTTAAAAACAGGGTTGGTCGTAGTCAGCCAACGTTGCTACGCTGGAACTACGTGTAGTTTTACGCAATTACGCTTTGCCAAACTACGGCTTCAAAATCAAATATTCGCTTTGTATGCATTTCCTAAAATACGTGTTAAAATACGTAATTACGCGTAGTGTGAATAATAATAATCCGAACATTTATATAGCGCTTTTCTCCTGTTGGACTCAAAGTGCTCAAGAGCTGCAGCCACTGGGATGCGCTCAGGAGGCCACCCTGCAGTGTTAGGGAGCCTTGCCTTGATCTCCTTACTGAATAGGTACTGGCCCTAGCCAGGATTCAAACCCTGGTCTCCCATGTCAAAGGCAGAGCCCTTAACCAGTACTCTATTAAGCCATAGTGTATGCGGATGCTTATGCCCGTATGCAGAAAATTGTATGCATTAATTCCTCTTTAAATGCTTGTACCGGGAACTCTTCTATGCGTACCTTCCCTTTTCCAATGCGTAAATTTGTAAGCATACAATCGCACAAGGAATATTAGACGCGAGTAACACATTCGTAGTTCACTACGTTAACTACGCATAGTGGGCGTAAATTCATAGTTACATAGTTACCTGGGTTGAAAAAAGACATACATCCATCGAGTTCAACCAGAAAACAAAATACAACACCAGCCTGCTCCCTCACATATCGCTGTTGATCCACAGGAAGGCGAAAAACCCTTACAAGGCATGGTCCAATTAGCCCCAAAAGGGAAAAAATTCCTTCTCGACTCCAGATGGCAATCAGATAAAATCCCTGGATCAACATCATTGGGCATTCCTAATAATTGTAGCCATGGATGTCTTTCAACGCAAGGAAAGCATCTAAGCCCCCTTTAAATGCAGGTATAGAATTTGCCATAACTACTTCCTGTGGCAATGCATACCACATCTTGATAACTCTTACTGTAAAGAACCCTTTCCTAAATAAATGGCTAAAACGTTTTTCCTCCATGCACAGATCATGTCCTCTAGTCCTTTGATTAGACCTAGGAACAAAAAGCTCATCCGCCAAGCTTTTATATTGCCCTCTGAGTGGCTGGATAGTGTACTGGTTAAGGGCTCTGCCTTCGACATGGGAGACCAGGGTTTGAATCCTGGCTGGGTCAAGTATCTATTCAGTAAGGAGTTCAAGGCAAGACTCCCTAACACTGCAGGGTGGCCTTTTGAGCGTGTCCCAGTGGCTGCAGCTCTTGAGTGATTTGAGTCCGACAGGAGAAAAGCGCTATACAAATGTTCGGATTATTATTATTTATACATGTTAATTAGATACCCACTAAGGCTTCTTTTCTCTAGACTAAATAAACCCAGTTTATCTAACCTTTCTTGGTAATTGAGACCTTCCATCCCACGTATCAATTTTGTTGCTCGTCTCTGCACCTGCTGTAAAACTGCAATATCTTTCCTGTAATGTGGTGCCCAGAACTGAATTCCATATTCCAGATGTGGTCTTACTAGAGAGTTAAACAAGGGCAATATTATGCTAGCATCTCAAGTTTTTATTTCCTTTCCTTGCTTTTAATGCATCCCAAAATTTTGTTAGCTTTAGCTGCAGCGGCTTGGCATTGAGTACGATTATTTAACTTGTTGTCGATGAGTACTCCTAAGTCCTTCTCTAAGTTTGATGTCCCCAACTGTATCCCATTTATTTTGTATGGTGCTAGACCATTGGTACGACCAAAATGCATGACTTTACATTTTTCAACATTGAATTTCATCTGTCATTTATGTGCCCATATAGCCATCCTATCCAGATCCTGTGGCAGTATGTCCCTATCTTCCTGTGAGTTGATGATTCTGCACAATTTTGTGTCATCTGCAAAAATAGCAACATTGCTTACTACTGCATCTACTAGGTCATTAACTACTTCGGCCTCCTGGACGTACTAGCTATGCCCAGGAGACCATGTGCGTGTCCGCGCGCTCCCGCGGCCGATCGCGCACGTGCACGCGCGCTCCCGGCTTGCGGTTCGTTAGCCAGGCAATCAGTGAATCGGGCTAAGGTGCCCAATCACTGATTCCACTCTCCCTGCAGACAAAGCCACAGCTTCTCTCGGAAGCTTCGCTTTTTCTGGCTGTTGCGTCCCCCATGCGTCTCTCTAAGCGTATGTTAAGCTTAGAGTGACGTCATGTAAACAAACACATGGCCGCCATCTTGTGGCCAAAAAGTAAAACTACAACTAAAAGTAAAAAAAATAAAACTTAACACACATTTACATTATAAAACTACTGTTTACATCCCACCCTCCCAAAAATACCCAAATAAAATGTTTAATATAAAAAAAAAAAATAAACATTACAATAAAAAAACAAAACATGTAAATATTTACCTAAGGGTCTAAACTTTTTAAATATCAATGTAAAGATGAAATATTTCTATATTTTTTTTATTTTAAACTTGTAAATAGTGATAGATGCAAAATGGAAAAAAATGCACCTTTATTTCCAAATAAAATATTGTTGCCATACATTGTGATAGGGACACAATTTTAACCGGGACATATGGGCAAATACAATACGTGAGTTTTAACTATGGAGGCATGTATTATTTTAAAACTATAATGGCTGAAAACTGAGAAATGATGAGTTTTTTTTCTTATTCTTCCTGTTAAAATGCATTTACAGTAAAGTGGCTCTTAGCAAAATGTACCACCCAAAGAAAGCCTAATTGGTGGCGGAAAAAAACAAGATATAGATCAGTTCATTGTGATAAGTAATGATAAAGTTATAAGCTCCAAATCCATGGGTCTACTATTTGGCCTCACAAATGCAGCATTTGGTTGGATAGGAGGACGAAGAGTTGGTTGACTCAAGTAGAAGGGTGTTAAATTTTAAACTAGACTGTAAATCAATATATGCAGCTTTAGAAGCCGGGATATGTGGGCACAGAGGAGGAAAGGAACCCACTCTTGCTCTCATGCAGAAGATTTGGGATAGAACACGGTTAATGCAAGAAATTCAAGGAATCACTACCTATACTCCGCTTAATGCCTTTACTCGTTTTCCAGAACTGGCAAATCTGTCTTTTTTAAAACTTGGACAAAGGAATGGGTTTCTTCTATGAACCAGGTGTTGATAGACCAGAATCTAATATCTGAGCAACAAATTTGTGCTTTATTGCAAAAACCTAATTCTCTACTGGGAAAGTTTCAATATATGCAATTGAGACATGCAATTAATAAACAACGTACTACTCACTCCTTGCAAATACAACGGTCACCAGTTTTTAATCTTATTAGTCAATATAGAGGGCGGAGCGGATTTATCTCAATATGTTATTCTATGATTCTTGGACTATTTTTGAAAAAATTCCCGCTCACCTGCTATGATAAATGGGTACAGGAGCTGGGAGAGTTGGCAGAAGAGGAGTGGGTAATTATTCTTCAAAATGTCCCTATGGTCTCCACTAACGCTTCCCAAAAACTATCACAGCTTAATATTCTGTATAGAAACCTGTTGACCCCTAAAAGACTCTTCTGCATTAATTGTAGAAGTGACCCAACTTGCCCTAGGTGTAACAGGGACCATGGGGACCTGTTACATATGCTGTTGAGATGCCCCAAATTACATAGGTATTGGAAGGAAGTTCTGGACATTATAGATTCGGTTTCCAATCAAGAGTTAAACAGAAATATACAATTGTGTATTCTGGGTTCAACGGTCGGGTTAAAGGCCCAGGATCATATACAAACCATGATTATTCGCTTACTGTTTCAAGCTAGGAAATTAATTGTAACAATATGGAAGGACCCAAATGCACCAACTGTTGACACTTGGATTAAACAAGTCAATGCATATTTAAAAATGGAAAAGGTAATTTATCTACATAGAAAGGCTCCGCAGAAATTTGATATGATTTGGGCAGGCTGGTTGGATACCCCGGGTCTCCCTGAGTTCTCCTTAATACAGGATAGATTGTTCTCTGGATCTAGCTAAGAACTAAAATAAGGGTGGGAATTAAGGTCTTAGACCCAGTCCAATAAAAAACCTTATATGTACATCATCCGAGTAGGGGATATGTATGTTTTGTACTGATAGGGATGTTTAAATTAACAACTGTTGTTTGTTCACACTGAAGTACTGCCAAAGTATCTGGAGATTTGATGTTTGATACGTTATGAGTCAAAACTGTACTGCTGCTCTGTCTGTTTGTCAAAAAATGATGACATTATGATGTTTGGTTTAAACTGTTTAATAAAGGCTGATTTAAAAAAAAAAAAAGTTATAAGCTAATGAATGGGAGGTGAACATTGCTCGGATGCATAAAGTGAAAACGACTGAAGGCTGAAGTGGTTAATAAAGAAATTGAAGAGCATTGGACCCAGTACAGACCCCTGTGGGACCCCACTGCTTACAGTCACCCATTTTGAGTATGATCCATTGACTACAACTCTTTGTTTTCTGTCCATTAGCCAGTTCCCTATCCATGCACACAGACTCTTCCCCAGTCCTTGCATCCTCAACTTTTGCACCAGACTTTTGTGTGGAACAGTGTTGAAGGCCTTTGCAAAGTCCAAGTATATCACATCTACAGCATTCCCAATATCCACATTAGCGTTCACTACCTCATAAAAGCTGAGCATGTTAGTCAAACAGGACCTGTCTTTAGTAAACCCATGTTGATGCTAAGAAATAAGATTATTCTCTACTATGAAGTCATATGTAGTATCTCTTAGTAACCGCTCAAATAGTTTGCATACAACTGACGTTAAGCTTACAGGTCTCTAATTTCCTGGATCTGTTTTTTTGCCCTTCTTAAATTATGGGAAAACGAGAGCTGTACGCCAATCCACTGGGACTCTGCCAGTTGAAAGAGAGTCACAAAAGATTAGATAAGGGGTTTATCTATAACTGAACTTAATTCCCTTAGGACCCGAAGGATGCATGCCATCCGGGCCAGGCGCCTTGTCTATTTTTAATTTATTTAGTCTTGCCTTCACTTCTTCCTGCGTTAAGTATTTAATATTACAGTTGGAAGATTGAGACTCTTCTGCATCTGTAATTTGCAACAGTGCTGTTTCCCTTGTGAAGACAGAAGCAAAGAAAGCATTTAATAACTCGTAAGCGTAGTTTTAAAACTTCACCTACAAATTACGATGCGTAGATGCGAACTACGATGCGTAAATTCGCACTGGTGTAGTTTCTGCTCATCCCTGGTTAAAAAATGATAATGTATGTATAATTGTTATAATTGTATAATAGTGTGAATAACCTTCATTTATTGTTTCTTTATGTAATAAAATCTAAAAATATTGTTTATAATTATGATAAAAAATATAAGTACGTGCGTAATAACTGTTGTGAAACATTAGTAAATATTACTAACATTTTACTACAACTAAACCTAACCCTACTCTCACACAGAACCCTCCCTGTACCTATCCCTAACCTTTAGACCCCCCCTGGTGATGCCTAACCCTAAATCTCCCTTGGAGGTGCCTAACCCTAAGACCCCCTGGTGGTGCCTAACCCTAAGACCCCCCCCAGGTGGTGCCTAACTCTAAGATCTCCGGTGGTGCCTAACCCTAAGACCCCCCTGGGGGTGCCTAACCCTACATTTCCCTTGGTGGGGCCTAACCCTAAAACCCAACCAGTGGTGCCTAGCCCTAAATCCCCCTAGTGGTGCCTAAATCTCCCCCACCCCCTTAGTGATACCTTTATTGTGTGGATAATAATGTTTTCCAAATAGTGACTGTAAAAAATACATTACAATTTATGCACTGATCGCTTTATTGTGTGAATAATAATGTTTTACAAACAGTAAGGGATCAAATTTTGAATTTCGTTTTAGTTAAATACGATAAATATGTTTAGTATATTTGTAAACGTTATTCTTCACAGGCTGAATTTGTAAACTTAAATCATCACAAGCGCAGTTTGAAAACATTAATAATCTTCAGGCGCCGTTTGGAAACGTTAATAATCTCCGTGCGCCATTTGAAAATGTTAATAATCTCCGGGCACCCTTTTTCCTGTTCAGTGCCCATCAAATGATATTTATTATGGGAGTGAATGGCGGCGCCCTTTTTGTCCACTTGCCTCATGCGCCTAAATTTCCTGTCACCACGCTCACCCCTGTTTCAGCCCCTGGAGCACATGTGCCAAAGGGGACATGGGTGGAGATTTACAATAAATGTTACATTTGAAAGCTCAGACCAAAGCTAACCAAACAATAGCAATTAGAAGAATCAAAAGGGGTAGATTTAAAATTTAAAGGGATAGGGGTGAAACTAGTTGTAGAGATACTATATCAAAATAGAAGTATTTTTTTATATATACATGCAAAACGAAAAAAAAAATTGTAAAAATTTACAGGTAAGCTAATAATTCTTTACCTGCAAAGAATACCATGAGCTGTTCTGACAAGGGGCAGGACCCACAGCAGAGGACAGTAAAGGCAGGCTTGTGGAAGGATTCTTGAAATGACTATCGAGTGCAATAAATGTATGGTAAAGCAAAGAGTTTCTTCTTCACAGAGACAAAATTTAATAACATCAGCAATTTCAGATTGAGGCTGCAGTTATATATTTGCATTAGCATATTGTGTTTGGTTTGATTGTATGCTTTTAGGTATTGTAACATAGGTTAGAAAATTGTGACTTGAATTTTAATGGACATGATTTTTTTCCCTTCCACATGTGTTTGCACCTGTACAATCTATCCCTAATCTGTCTGATGAATCTAAACATGTGTAATTAAATAACTTAAATAAAAGTGAAAGGACTGGGATCAGAGTGGCTCCGCTCTCTCTGAAGGCTTAACTTCTGCATGCTACTCCGAGCACAGACCTAGTTTTGTACCTTTGTACCTCTGTACTTATTTACCAGGATATCTGCTGGAATCCTTTATTATGTGTGTATGGGGGGGCGGGGGGGGGGGGTGATGAGTACAGATTCTACCTAGAGAACCCAACAATTTTTAAACTACTGCTATTTTTCTAGCACTCCTGTATATCCTGTATGTTCTAGGACTAAATAGGACTATACTATAGTCGGAGATATATGTATCTGTATATATATATGTACATTGGCTTGCAAAAGTATTCGGCCCCCTTGAAGTTTTCCACATTTTGTCATATTACTGACACAAACAGGAATCAATAATATTGGAATTCCACATGGAAGACCAATACAAAGTGGTGTACACATGAGAAGTGGAACTAAAATCATACATGATTCCAAACATTTTTTACAAATCAATAACTGCAAAGTGGGGTGTGCATAATTATTCAGCCCCCATTGGTCTGAGTGCAGTCAGCTGCCCATAGACATTGCCTAATGAGTGCTAATGACTAAATAGAGTGCACCTGTGTGTAATCTAATGTCAGTACAAATACAGATGCTCTGTGATGACCTCAGAGGTTGTTTAAGAGAATATTGGGAGCAACAACACCATGAAGTCCAAAGAACACACCAGACAGGTCAGGGATAAAGTTATTGAGAAATTTAAAGCAGGCTTAAGCTACAAAAAGATTTCCAAAGCCTTGAACATCCCACTGAGCACTGTTCAAGCGATCATTGAGAAATGGAAGGAGTATGGCACCACTATAAACCTACCAAGACAAGGCCATCCACCTAAACTCGCAGGCCGAACAAGGAGAGTGCTGATCAGAAATGCAGTCAAGAGGCCCATGGTGACTCTGGACGAGCTGCAGAGATCTACAGCTCAGGTGGGGGAATCTGTCCATAGGACAACTATTAGTCGTGCACTGCACAAAGTTGGCTCTTATGGAAGAGTGACAAGAAGAAAGCCATTGTTAACAGAAAAGCATAAGAAGTCCCATTTGCAGTTTGCCACATGCCATGTGGGGGACACAGCAAACATGTGGAAGAAGGTGCTCTGGTTGGATGAGACCAAAATTGAACTTTCTGGCCAAAATGCAAAACGCTATGTGTGGCAGAAAACGAACACTGCACATCACTCAGAACACACCATCCCCACTGTCAAATATGGTGGTGCCAGCATCATGCTCGGGGGGTGTATCTCTTCAGCAGGGACAGGGAAGCTGGTCAAAGTTGATGGGAAGATAGATGGAGCCAAATACAGGGCAATCTTGTAAGAAAACCTCTTGGAGTCTGCAAAAGACTTGAGACTGGGGCAGAGGTTCACCTTCCAGCAGGACAACGACCCTAAAGATAAAGCCAGGGCAACAATGGAGTGGTTTAAAACAAAACATATCCATGTGTTAGAATGGCCCAGTCAAAGTCCAGATCTAAATCCAATTGAGAATCTGTGACAAGATCTGAAAACTGCTCTTCACAAATGCTGTCCATCTAATCTAACTGTTTTGCAAAGAAGAATGGGCAAGGATTTCAGTCTCTAGATGTGCAAAGCTGGTAGAGACTTACCCTAAAAGACTGGCAGCTGTAATTGCAGCAAAAGGTTGTTCTACAAAGTATTGACTCAGGGGGCTGAATAATTACGCACACCCTACTGTGCAGTTATTGATTTGTAAAAAATGTTTGGAATAATGTATGATTTTCGTTCCACTTCTCACGTCTACACTACTTTGTATTGGTCTTTCACTTGGCATTCCAATAAAACTGATTCATGTTTGTGGCAGTAATGTGACAAAATGTGGAAAACTTCAAGGAGGCTGAATACTCTTGCAAGCCACTGTATGTAACAGAGTAACTAAGCAGATCGAGGTGACCCAAACCACTAGGTATGTATAGGAGGGCTTTTTGGTCTCTTTTATCCCCCCTATACATTCCTAGTGGTTTAGGTCACCCTGAGCTGTTTGGTTACTCTGTTGTACTGGTCCAAGCCCTATCTCATACAGCCTTATCGATCCCTGCCATGTACTGACAAGGGCCAAAAGCCCAAAACAGGCTGTCTACATGTGGGGTTGGTGTGGCTGTGAAATATTTAAAGCTTTAGGCTTGCTATGCACCAGCGGTTCTGGATGCTTGCCTGGCTTACAGGGGCGAAAAGAGATAATTTGCTTATTCAGTAGTGGTGCATTGTGGGTAACCACTAATTTTCACTTATACCTGAATTATTGCAAATGTCCTTCTGTTTTAAGAAGGCAAATTTCACCTCTATATATATATATATATATATATATATATATATATATATATATATATATAGTCAGGGATGGGGTTGCATGTCAGTAAGGGGAAGGGGGGGACACTACTGATTCCACCAAGAGAAGCCACCAAGACCCAAATAGTAGGGGATATACTGCATGTATATGCTTGCTATATAACCCAATTCAGGGATGGGGGTTGCCCACTCAGTAGTGACATGCCCACTCAATAGTGGATACTGAAACACAGATAAAGCACAATACCACTTTCTGTATATGATCCTTTGGCCCATGTGCAATTAGCTTTTTCACTTGAGTTTTCTCCTAGTTGATATTTTCACAACTTATCAGAATCAGAATCAAGTTTATTTCGCCAAGTACAACGTGAGTTGTACCCGGAATTGGTTTTGGCACAACAGGGTCGGTGGTGGTACAATAGCAGAAAAGTACATATTAGCATACAGTAGACAGTAGATACATAGTGCATACAGTATATAAGTAGATACATACAGTAGGTCCAATGCAACACAAGTGATAGAAATAAAGCATAAATAGGATAGTAAAAGAAAGATTAACCCAGGAGAAGGACCAGGAGGGTAATCCGCTGCCGTCAGAGGCACTCAAAAACGCTTTGCAGCGATACTTTGAATCAGATTCCCCCGCAGTCTAACTCTAGGAAGGAGAAAGAGAGAGGAGAGGAAAGAAGAGAAAGAACGTTAAGAGAAAAAAAATACAGTGAAAATAGTCCCCTTAGGATTGCGGCATAACCTGGTCGGTCGGTCGTTAATGTCCAGTTTGTGTCCCGCTGATCGGCTTTATTGCATTGTCTGCTGCGGAGACTGATGCTTGGCATTGAAGTGGCTGAGGTTAAAGCATGGGCCTCCACGCTGCACTCGCTGGAACTCCCATGTGGGGCTGGGTGACCTGCTCTGGATCTGTGGATTGATGGAGTTCTGCTGCTGGATCCAGTGACTGTCCCCTGGAGCAGGCTGGGTGGACTCAACTGCAGCCGCTCAGGGTCTCGGCAGTGGGACAGATAGTGGCAGTACGGTCCGGGCAGAGGGCTCCAGGATGGTTAGCTGGGGGAGTGCGGCAGCATCCTCAGAGGCAGTAGAAGGGCACTTGTGCCTTTAGCTGCAGCGTCCTCCCGGTTCCTTTGGAAGCGGCGCTATAGCTGCCCACGTGGTGCTTGGATGCAGGAGCCGGGCAGTGCTTTCCCGGTGTTGTCCCTCCTGCAGTCGGCAGTGGAACAGAGCAGACTGGTCCTCCTACAGCAGCCAGGCAGCGACGCTGACCACCCGGACGGTGGTGTCTGTCTTCCGGGTCCTCCACTGAGCGCCCGCATTAGCGCCTGATCCTCCGGCGGTGGAGCGGCCTGTGTGGGGTCCATGAGCCAGCCACGTGGGAGACGGCTGCAGCTCAGTGACGGCGGTGGTGCGCTAGGATCTGTAGCCTAGCGTGCCCAGGCTCCCCCGAACAAGGAGAGCACGGGGAACTCCTTCAACCTTCCTGCGAAGGTGAGCCACAACGGGAAGGGGGAAAAAGAGAGAGAAGGGCCGGAGCCCTGCGTGCCGTGGCAACCTACGCGGGCGCCATCTTAGATGAATATATTATGCCTTTTAAATCACCAGCAAGCACAAAAATACTCAAAATAATTTTGACAGTAGTTTTTCAACAATTTTTTGGGTAATTTTTCATTTGCAAAATGCTGAAAAGTTTGTTTAAATACAAGATGAAAAATTATCTCCTAGGAGAAAACTCAGGAGAAAAGTGAATTGCATATGGGCCTTTATCTTGATTTTGTACAGCAGCCTGGTGTGTAGAGTATGGGTTTTTGTTGAAAATAAGGCTAGAGATTACAGGCAAAGATGACAGTTACTGTGATTAAACAGATCTTTTTTTCCAGTTTAGATATGTGTACATTGCAGCATCAATCTTTACAATACTCCACTGCTACTACTAATTACGCGTCTAGTTAAAAATGGAGCCGACAAAAAAATGGCGCCCCCTTCTGCCCGATATATGTTTAAAACGATATTTATCGTTTTAAAGGTTAAAATAGTGCAGACCTTTTGAACGAAATTTATCGTTTTAAAACTTTTTTTTTCCGTGCCTGAACAATATTTATCGTTTTAACCCTTGCTTTGCTGCCGTTTGGAAAATATCTGCCCACCGGCTTTAATGTTTAATAGCAAAGCCTCCTTAAAAGCTACAAACACCAAATTTGCAGGGAATGTTAAAGAGGAGCTGTTAGGTATAGGGTCTCAGAGAAAATAAACACATATATCAGTAGCTAAAGATTGGCTGTACTTACATTACATATGCATTTCACTGTCCACGTTTGGATTTCACAGAATTTTTATGTAGTATTTGCAGAGAATGATGCTCCTGACAGCTCATGGCAGGTTCCATGTTTGTGAAGCCAAATGTGTCGTCATGTCCTGCCTGCTTCTGATCACAGAACAGCTCATACTGAATAACACTAGTTTGCAGTGAATATTAATGAGCCATGTGGCTAGGAACAATAGCGGACTCCTGCAGTGTACGCTGCCCCGAGATTTATCTGTGCTGTGGCTGGACTGAGTTTTAGAAGCTGCTGAAACTTGATCCCGTCTTCTCCTTAGCAGCCGAGGGGAGGGCCCCAGAATGCTTTGCAGTATGTTATGCGGCTTGCGTCCTGCTTAGCTCTAAGCTTTGCTGATAAGCATACATCAAAGGTAAGATAGATCTTTATCTTCAGTAATGTCTTTTTGGCTTCCTTCTAAACTGTTTAACACAGGAGACTAGAGGTTTAAATTAGCTTCTGCAGCCTGACAGTTACTCTTTAAGAAGAAAATTGTGAACAAGAGGAAAAATTTTTTTTTCAGAAAGACCTTATAGTTTTTGAGAAAATCGATTTTGAATATTCTTCTTCTGACCGTGGGAAAATTAAACGCCCGCCGACTTTAGCGGTTAATAGCAAAGCCCCTTTAAATGCCAGAAACACCAAATGTGTAGGGAATGTTAAGAAGAATAGTGGGAACACGAAGAAAAAAAAATTGTTCAAAAAGACCTTATAGTTTTTGAGAAAATCGAGTTTAAATCTTCAAAGAGGAAATGTATCTATTTAAATCGCGTACTGACATTTCCATGGAAACTTTTTCCGCCGACTTTAGCAGTTAATAGCAAAGTCCCCTTAAATCCTAGCAACACCAAATTTGCAGGATATGTTAAAAAGATACTGGGAAACAATATTTAAAAAAAAATTGAAAAATTGTATTTATTTATTTTTTTTAATTAAAATTTGTGGGTTATGTTCAGAGTGTGGGAAATGTTTTGAAAAAAATGACGTGGGGTCCCCCCTCCCGAGCCTCTGTAACCCCTTGTCTCCCATGCAGGCTGGGAGAGCCAGAATGCGGAGCCCCGGCCGACTGGGGCTTCGCACCCTGAGCTATACCAGCCCGCATGGTCCATGGTATGGAGGGTCTTCGGGGGGGAAGGGGCGGCCAAGCCTTCCCCTCCCCCCCGGAGCCCTTGTCCAATCCATGGACAAGGGGCTCTTCCCCACCTCCGGTGCCCCAGGAGGAGGTGGGGGCGAAGACTCCCGGGGGGGGGGGGTTCATGGTGGCATCTGGGAGTCCCCTTTAAGAAGGGGACCCCAAGATGCCCACCCCCCTCCCAGGAGAAATGAGTATAGGGCTACTTTGTACCCCTTACCCATTTCCACAAAGGGTTAAATGAAATAAAAACACAACAACGAGAAAAGTCCTTTAATGTTCTAAATTAACCACAAATACTTACCTGTACCTTTAAGAAAAAAATCCCACGTCAATTAGGTCCCACGACAGTATCCTCTGTCTTGCGACCTTCTGTTACATCTTGATTGAAGATCTCCGCCGCCCCGACGCCACACACGCCGCCTCCGCCGCACTGCTCTTAGCTATACTTAGTATAGCTAAGAGCAAAAAGCATCTTTAAATTTTAGCTCCAATGGTCCCCATTGGTTCCTTAACAGACCAATGGGGATCAGGAGGATCCCCATTGGTCGATAAGGAACCAATGGGGAGCCTTGGAGCCAAAATTTAAAGATGCTTTTTGTTCTCAGCTATACTTAGTATAGCTGAGAGTTGCGTCTACGTATCTATATAGACGCATTAGCGCTAGCTGCCGCTGCCCTCCCTGCCTCCCCTCACCTGTCACCCTCACCCATGCTGGCACCCATGGGTGCATTGGGTGCCAGCATGGGTGAGGGTGACAGGTGGGGGGAGGCAGGGAGGGCAGCGGCAGCTAGCGCTAATGCGTCTATATAGACGCATAGACGCAACTCTCAGCTATACTTAGTATAGCTGAGAGCAGTGCGGCGGAGGCGGCGGAGGTGGCGTCGGGGCGGCGGAGATCTTCAATCAAGATGTATCAGAAGATCGCAAGATGGAGGATACTGTCGTGGGACCTGATTAGCGTGGGATTTTTTTCTTAAAGGTACAGGTAAGTATTTGTGGTTAATTTAGAACATTAAAGGACTTTTCTCGTGGTTGAGTTTTTATTTCATTTAACCCTTTGTGGAAATGGGTAAGGGGCACTTTGTACCTCTATACTCATTTCTCCTGGGAGGGGGGTGGGCATCTGGGGGTCCCCTTCTTAAAGGGGACTCCCAGATGCCACCATGAACCCCCCCAGGGAGTCGTCGCCCCCCGCCTCCACCTGGGGCAAGGGAGGCGGGGAAGAGCCCCTTGTCCATGGATTGGACAAGGGGCTCCGGGGGGAGGGGGAGGCTTGGCCGCCCCTCCCCCCCTGAGCCCCCCCACACCATGGACCATGCGGGCTGGTATAGCTCAGGGTGCGAAGCCCCAGTCGGCCGGGGCTCCGCATTCTGGCAATCCCAGCCTGCATGGGGGACAAGGGGTTACAGAGGCTCGGGAGGGGGGACCCCACGTCGTTTTTTTTTAAAAGTTGGTATCAATTTTTATTTTTTTAATGTTCTGAGTGTGGGAAATAAATTTAAAAAAAAAACGACGTGGGGTCCCCCCTCCCGAGCCTCTGTAACCCCTTGTCCCCCATGCAGGCTGGGATAGCCAGAATGCGGAGCCCCGGCCGACTGGGGCTTCGCACCCTGAGCTATACCAGCCCGCATGGTCCATGGTATGGGGGGCTTCGGGGGGGAGGGGCGGCCAAGCCTTCCCCTCCCCCCCGGAGCCCTTGTCCAATCCATGGACAAGGGGCTCTTCCCCACCTCCGGTGCCCCAGGAGGAGGTGGGGGCGACGACTCCCTGGGGGGGGGTTCATGGTGGCATCTGGGAGTCCCCTTTAAGAAGGGGACCCCAAGATGCCCACCCCCCTCCCAGGAGAAATGAGTATAGGGCTACTTTGTACCCCTTACCCATTTCAACAAAGGGTTAAATGAAATAAAAACACAACCACGAGAAAAGTATTTTAATAATCTTAATTAACCACAAATACTTACCTGTACCTTTAAAAAAAAATTTCCCACGCCAATATATCCTCGGAAATGATCCAACGAATAACAATATCCTCTTATCTTGCGATCTTCAATTAACTTGATTGAAGATCTCCCACGCCAATTAGAATACTATACCTTACAATGCGTCCTGCGTAGGGATGCATAGCACGGCTCCCGCTGTCCTCCCCGCCTCCTCACCTGTCACCCTCACCTAGCCTGGCACCTGGTGCACCCATGGGTGCCACCCTAGGTGAGGGTGACAGGTGCACGCAGACGGGGAGAGACAGCGGAGCTGGCAGCTATACGTCAGCACAGGACGCATCCTAAGGTATAGTAACCGGCTCTTTAGTAGCCGGTTCTTTTTGTATTGAATCAAATGAATCGATTCATTTGATTCAATACAAAAAGAACCAGCTCCTGCAAATTTGGTGTTGCTAGGATTTAAGGGGACTTTGCTATTAACTGCTAAAGTCGGCGGAAAAAGTTTCCATGGAAATGTCAGTACGCGATTTAAATAGATACATTTCCTCTTTGAAGATTTAAACTCGATTTTCTCAAAAACTATAAGGTCTTTTTGAACAATTTTTTTTCTTCGTGTTCCCACTATTCTTCTTAACATTCCCTACACATTTGGTGTTTCTGGCATTCAAAGGGGCTTTGCTATTAACCGCTAAAGTCGGCGGGCGTTTAATTTTCCCACGGTCAGAAGAAGAATATTCAAAATCGATTTTCTCAAAAACTTTAAGGTCTTTCTGAAAAAATTTTTCCCTCTTGTTCACAATTTTCTTCTTAACATTCCCTGCAAATTTGGTGTTTGTAGCTTTTAAGGGGGCTTTGCTATTAAACATTAAAGCCGGCGGGCAGATATTTTCCAAACGGCAGCAAAGCAAGGGTTAAAACGATAAATATCGTTTGGGAGCAATACAAATATAAATATAAACGATAAATATCGTTTTTAAAGCCGGCGCCATTTTTTAGCTGTAAAAAACGAAAAATAACTAGCGATAGTGGTTCTCTATGGGGCGCCGTTTTTTAACTACGATAACTGGCGCCATTTTTAACGGACCCCACTGATTACACAGTTTAATGAGGATAAGGTCAAACCATAGATAAAAACCATAAATAATTATAGTAGGTAGGGTTGAGCACTATAAGAGCTACTCTGACTTCCATGCAATGGATCTCTCTCCAGCTACAATGGAAAGGAAACATTTACCATCACATTCATTCCCTGTTATGAAACAATATAGTCTTTGAAGAGCTTTGCTATGTGGTACAGCTTATTGCTCTGCTACCAGTGCATGGGTGGAAAGAAACACACACACACTCTAGTTTGATGCAGAGGTGAATAATAAAGTCCTTGAGTGCATATTATTGCTTACAGAGGTTCTCAAGCTACATGTGGAATAATATGACATGATAATGTCTCTCTGCCTTTACAGAGCTAAAGACTTCAGGGGACTGCCGGCAATTCATTTGCTGTCTATTGTCTCCTTCCTATCCTCAAGAGATGCAGCAGAGCATATCAGTGCTTCATTTTACACTTGTGATAGGCAACAGGGAAGAAAATGGCAGAATATTGCTGCATGGGAGACATGACTGAGAGAGGGAAGTGTGGAGATCAGTTTGGCCATTTGCAGCAGTTGCCAGTTCCATTCTATTATTCTGTATGTTGTTAGATGCAGCTGTCACTACTGACTATGCAGATAGTTGCCTACTTACAAACACTTTGGACACAATTTTTACACCCTGGGAGCAATATAGCCTAGAAACTACACTGACTCAGATCATCTCCTACTAACCAAATCGTTTACTACTTGCAAACACTCATCTCCAACTTACAAACACTTGACTGACAATTGTTTCATACAGGCCCGGATTTACCTCACAGGAGCCCATAGGCATAGATGTCCTGGCACCATTGATTTTGCCCTCCATGAACCTACAAACACCTGCCGAACCACACCGCAAGTGTGCTGGCTGTCCCAGCTGTCACTTCTCCCTTACCTCCCTTGCCCGTCAGAAGTAGCCACAGGTGGTCCTCAGTATTAGGTAGCCAGAGCTATCCTCAGTATTAAGTAGCTAGAGGTGTCCCCAAGTATTAGGAAGCTAGAGGTGCCCCTGACTGAAGGGAGAGCCGGGTGAGTAACCTCTCGTTTACGTTATGCTCAGGACTCTGCATAGGTAAGGCAGGAGGGAGGCACTTGGGGAGGGGAGTGAGCCGCTTTTCCATCAGGCGCCTGTAGGCAAGTGCCTACAGTGCCTTATGGTAAATCTGGCCCTGGTCTCATACATACATACAAAGCTTGCTCATGTACAAGATATACTGTACTATCATTGTTACATCTTTGTTATTACAAGACACAGTATTGTATAAACTGTTGTAAATTGTTTAAGTTGCATTAAAGCACATTGAACACAGTCAACTTCCCCCCCCCCCTCCCAAAAAAAACAAAACACTGTTTACACTGTATGTCCAAATCCAAACCCAGAATTGTACTCAAGTAAAACATCTGTTAGTACCAATATGTATAAAGGCTCATACACATGCTTGACTAAAGTCAGCTGAGGCGGCCGATAATGGCCTCCTCAGTCAATAATCAAGCATGTGTACAGCGGCCCACGACCCCCAACCCGGAAGTGATCTGCTTGGTGGATCACCTCACCCCCCATGATGGCCGATCCCATTGTCTAGGCCTCTCCCCCGCCCGCCGTGTGACATCACGCACGCGCCCCTCCATCGTCCCTTTGCCTCCACGCATAGCAACACTGTGCATTGCTAGCTAAGCAGCCTGGCCCAGTGATGTTGCCCAAGGGGATTGGTTCCTGATCCCTGGCAGGCAACACCTATGAAAGGTGTGTACGCACCTTAAAGAGACTCCGTAACAAAAATTGCATCCTGTTTTTTATCATCCTACAAGTTCCAAAAGCTATTCTAATGTGTTCTGGCTAACTGCAGCACTTTCTACTAACACAGTCTCTGTAATAAATCAATGTATCTTTCCCCTGTCAGACTTGTCGGCCTGTGTCTGGAAGGCTGCCAAGTTCTTCAGTGTTGTGGTTCTGCTATGAACTCCCCTTTATGCACACTGCCTGTGTGTTATTTAGGATTAGAGCAGCTTCTCTCTTCTCTCTCTTATCTTTTACAAGCTGGATAAATCGTCCTCTGAGCTGGCTGGGCTTTCACATACTGAGGAATTACAAACAAGGGCAAAGCTGTTTGCAGGAAGAAAAGAGCAGCCTGAAACTTCAGTGCATGGGGGAAAGAAACACACAAATGATCTCTTGAGATTCAAAAGGAAGGCTGTATACAGCCTGCTTGTGTATGGATGTATTTTCTATGTGTGGACATACTGTACATCAACCTACTTCCTGTTTTGGTGGCCATTTTGTTTGTTTACAAACAAACTTTTAAAAACTGTTTTTAACCACTTTTAATGCGGCGAGGAGTGGCGAAATTGTGTCAGAGGGTAATAGGAGATGTCCCCTAACGCACTGGTATGTTTACTTTTGAGCGATTTTAACAATACAGATTCTCTTTAAGACATGACAGTGCTTACAAAGAAAGTTGTCTTAGAAACAACCTCCTGGAACCAAACCTGTGTGTAGGTAGTATGGGACCATCTGTACAGTAATCTAAAGGGTGAGCAACATATGTATGGAACACATATGTCTAACAGAAACAGAGTTGTTAGAAAAAAGTAGTTGTGTGGCTGTCCTTTGTGTGGCTTTGTATGGCTGTGGGTTCGTTCACAATGTGTGTGATGCCATCACTTCTGTCACACTGCACATGGTGTGCAATCTGCATGGCGACATAAAAGTCCAAAGACTTTCATGTTACCTTTTACAGTATAGTATCCCAGTATAGTAGGGCAGTACTGTGCATTGCAATGTAACGTGTCTGGGAACATTTCAGCAGACTTGCAATCTCTTGTCAATCTTCTATGTTATACTTTCACGGAGTGTGCAGACCTTTGGATTTTTTTGTTAATTATTAGTCACCAATGTCCATGTTTTAGTGCAACACACTGCACATAGCATGAGTCAGAAAAAGCGTATGGGAGCAAGGGTATGTGAAATCATGTTTGCATGCAAAACATATGGTTTGAACAGGCCCTTGGAGTTATCTCAATGGATAATTTACTAACATTTTGAAAATTCATAACTGTGAGAAGTTCCCACATCTCAGTTTACCAAATGAAATATTAGTAGGCTCACAGATAACCTGTAACCTTATACAGGGAATTTACTATGCAAATTCCAGTTTCTGGGGGATAATTACAGCTGCCCAGAATCCCCAGTCAGACCAGGGCCGATGCAATGTCTGGGGACAAGCACAAGCTGAGACACCAGAATATCTGCAGGTATCCTGCAGCTCACAGCACTGCCCCCTTCTACAGTTGACTTTGTTGGAGCAGCAGCACTCTTATGCGGGAGCATGGCCCTGAGCTTTTAGGGATCCGGCAATGGAATGGAGAGGCCTACCATTAGAGTTGATAACCAAGAGTTAATTGGCCCAGGCCCTGTAAGGTGTTTCGACTTACCTTGAATCAACTGGGATATGTGCGGGTTCAGGATGTTTTTTTTTTATATTTTTTGGTTGAACTTGGTGGATGGATGTCTTTTTTCAGCCAAACTAACTATGTAAGAGAAATGATATTGATGGGAATTTAGGGATAGAAGTTCAGGAGCTGTGCAGCCACACTCTGGCACACTGCCATGGTTTTAGAGATGACCTTCAATTAGGCGGCCTCATTACCGGCTTTGGTATTCATCTTTTCTTTTTTTTTTCATACCTGCCTTTCATAAGCATTTTTTAAGTCTCTGCTATTCCCTTGCTGCAAATCCCCATTACGTATTCATGTAACCAATGTTTATCTTCAGACACTTACTCAGCAAAATGTCTAAAAATATATCTGATCTTTGGGTAAGTTAACAATAAACGCAGGCCTAAGATATTAAGACTGTAATCGTACATGATCAGGGCATCATTGCCCTGTCAAACAGTATCTCTAGCCTGTAGATCTAGTAAATGTCACTGCTTCTGTGCTTTATGTGCTGTTTATTTCCTTATGCAGCACACTGTAGAAAATTTCCGTCTTAAATGTTTAGAAGCCTTAAAGCATCATGCTGCTGCTGCTGCTGCTGCTGGACTGCATTCTGAACACGTGCCGCCAAGTACACGGGGAGAGAGACCATCTTTATACATTTCTGGATGATATATCACCGATTCGTCTCCATTCATTGCCTTGTGGGATTCAAGTAATTTTATGGCTGGGATGCAGTGTACACGGACTGATTATTATTCATGCCATGCCATTTTACAATATCACAGTTATAGAAAGAGAAAAGCAAAATGATTTTATTGAATGGCATTTCTAGACAGCAATCCTATCCCTGAAATCCTCTTCTGTTTATATACTGTAGCGCTCCTACCACGCTTATCTTTCCTCTCTATATTAGTTTCTTTTTATAATTCTGCAGCTCCTTGGATTTATCATTGTAATGCAGAGTCTTATAATTAGTCTGAAGCTAGAATTTTATAATATTCCTTCCAAGGACTTTCATTCCAGTTTTGCAGATTTCCAATGCCCTGTTGGATGGAGATTTAGTTTTGCCGGTGGTAGGAATTTTACATTTACATACTTGGAAAACCCTTTGAAAAACATTCTTTTAGTAATTAATCAAAAAATGGGTCATCTGGATTCCTTCAGCAGTTTATCAACTAGAAATCATAAACCAGCTCTCTCTTATTGTGGGCATACATGGTTCGTTTCTTTCTTATCAATCGAGCCGCTCTCCGATGTCATATCCGGATGACGAGGCGGTCTTGATGCGCAGGCCCTTCGCTCTCTTTCTATTTAAACGCCGCACATGTGGCTGGAATACACAGTAACGCCCGCGGAACTAGTGGGTCCGTCTGAGGGGGTCCTCCGTCTCTCTGTGCCACTCCATCCATGCAAGTATCATTTACACTTACTATGCACTTCTATATGGGTTTCTTCACTGATCATTCCTATATATAAACTATGCATTTCAGTATAGTACCATGTTTTTGATGATTTTTAGTAGGGATGGGACGAATCCACAATTTCTTCGAATCCGAATCCGGATCCGAATCTAAAAAGGTTCTCGAATATCTCGAACCTTTCGAATCCCGAATCTAACGAATTCTGCACATAAGAATTGTGCGATCCATGGTATAGTTGCCCGCAGTATAGGTACCCAGGCATAGGTGCCCGCAGTATAGGTAGCTAGGTAAAGGTGTCTTCAGTATAGCTAACAAGGTATAGGGGCCTTCCCTATAGGGTTGCAAGGTATAGGGGCATTCAGTAAAGGTTGCAGGGTATAGTGGCCTTCAGTATAGGCAGCAGGGTATAGTGGCCTTCAGTATAGGCAGCAGGGTATAGTGGCCTTCAGTATAGGCCGAAGGGTATACGGGCCTTCAGTATAGGCAGCAGGGTATAGGGGCCTTCAGTATAGGCAGCAGGGTATAGGGGCCTTCAGTATAGGCAGCAGGGTATAGGGGGCTTCAGTATAGGCAGCAGGGTATAGGGGCCTTCAGTATAGGCAGCAGGGAATGGGGGCTTCAGTATAGGTAGCACGCTATGGGGGGCTTCAGTATAGGTAGCACGCTATGGGGGGCTTCAGTATAGGTAGCAGGCTATGGGGGGATCCAGTATAGGTAGCAGGCTATGGGGGGATCAGTATAGGTAGCAGGCTGGGGGGATCAGTATAGGTAGCAGGCTATGGGGGCTCAGTATAGGTAGCAGGCTGGGGGGCTCAGTATAGGTAGCAGGCTGGGGGGCTCAGTATAGGTAGCAGGCTGGGGGGCTCAGTGTAGGTAACAGGCTGGGGGGATCAGTATAGGTAGCAGGCTGGGGGGATCAGTATAGGTAGCAGGCTGGGGGGATCAGTATAGGTAGCAGGCTGGGGGGATCAGTATAGGTAGCAGGCTGGGGGGATCAGTATAGGTAGCAGGCTGGGGGGCTCAGTATAGGTAGCAGGCTGGGGGGCTCAGTGTAGGTAGCAGGCTGGGGGGCTCAGTGTAGGTAGCAGGCTGGGGGGCTCAGTGTAGGTAGCAGGCTGGGGAGCTCAGTGTAGGTAACAGGCTGGGGGGATCAGTATAGGTAGCAGGCTGGGGGGCTCAGTATAGGTAGCAGGCTGGGGGGCTCAGTGTAGGTAGCAGGCTGGGGGGCTCAGTGTAGGTAGCAGGCTGGGGGGGCTCAGTATAGGTAGCAGGCTGGGGCGCTCAGTGTAGGTAGCAGGCTGGGGGGCTCAGTGTAGGTAGCAGGCTGGGGGGCTCAGTGTAGGTAGCAGGCTGGGGGGCTCAGTATAGGTAGCAGGCTGGGGGGCTCAGTATAGGTAGCAGGCTGGGGGGCTCAGTGTAGGTAATAGGCTGGGGGGCTCAGTATAGGTAGCAGGCTGGGGGGCTCAGTATAGGTAGCAGGCTGGGGGGCTCAGTGTAGGTAACAGGCTGGGGGGCTCAGTATAGGTAGCAGGCTGGGGGGCTCAGTATAGGTAGCAGGCTGGGGGCTCAGTATAGGTAGCAGGCTGGGGGCTCAGTGTAGGTAGCAGGCTGGGGGGATCAGTATAGGTAGCAGGCTATGGGGGGTTCAGTATAGGTAGCAGGCTGGGGGGCTCAGTGTAGGTAGCAGGCTGGGGGGCTCAGTATAGGTAGCAGGCTGGGGGGACCAGTATAGTTAGCAGGCTGGGTGGGCTACCTTACCTACACTGCAGTAGGTAGCTGGGTCATATCCTCCTCCTCCCGCTCCCCGCAGCCTCCTCCGCTCGCCCCCCTGCATAAATTAGCAGAAGCAGCCTCTCACCTCCAGCGTGGAGTGCAGTGCAGCAGACTTCACTTCCTAGTTCCCCCTAGTGGCCGCCTGACCGGCTCTTACTGATGACGTAGTAAGAGCCAGTCACTAGGGGGAATAAGGAAGTCTGCAGGAGGTCTGTCGCTCCGGAGTCCGGGCTCCACGCTGGAGGTGAGAGAGGCTGCTGCTTCTTATTTATGCGGCGGGCGAGCGGAGGAGGCTGCGGGGAGCGGGAGGAGGACACTTGCGAGCGGGGGAAGCGGCGGATGCGCGGCGATGCAGCGTCGGGATTCGGCGGATTCGGCGAGCGGAAAATGGCGTCGGGATTCGAGTCCACGAATCTCGAATATTTCCTAATATTCGAGGGATTCGTGGATTCGCCGGATTCGTCGTCCCATCCCTAATTTTTAGCACTGTGTTTCATGTTAACACATTCTTCATGACTATTGCCTATATTTAATTTTTCATATCACTGTTTGAAGGTGCTATTCTATAGACTAATAGGCACTTTATTGACACTATTAGCACCTTACTGAACCCAGGTTCAAACACCAGGGGGCTCAACACTGAGCTCCCTGTGTTGTCATATACCTAAAAACATATACTGTATACGGTGTATATTTGAGACATGTATATTATTTGAGACTACAGTAATAATTGCATTTGATGTATTTCTTGTGGCATTGAGTTTATGGCGTACTTTTTAAAGTGTTTTTATTTATAAAGTATAATTGTTTTTTGTCTACATTGGACTGATAATTTGTAATAAAGATCTTGTATTTATTCACTTTACTAAGCTTTTTTGAATGGTGCTGTATTGCTGGGTCTCTATCCTCTCCGTGTAGATCAGAAACAGGTATTTACAAAACAGAGCTGCAATAAGATGGATGAATGTTTTTTCTTCACTTCACTGTACCGTACTTCGCCCGACTTCACAGTTTGTCTTCAAAGACGTTCTCATCTGTTTTTTTACATACAGTGGGGTGATATTGTTTCCATTTTCAGATCCCTTTATTCGATGTTCAATCATTTTTTTTGCCTTGCAAAAGTGATCTATTTTCTTACACAGTGGAACTGAATGAAATGAATGAAAGGACATCATTAAATTTTCGGAGGAGAACACTGTAAATCAATTGTCATATCATACCAATAACAAGTCTCAGTTGTAGGCATTGGAGAGCAATACAGAAGGTTCAGTGGTCTGTTGAGGGCTTCAAAAGCACTGTATGCACTAATGTACATGTCTGCAGGCGAAATGAAAGAGTCTCCTTTAGTTGCTTCTATGCCCAGATTTCATTACGCAGGTCCCTTAACTGACAATTTACATTTTATTTCTTACTTTTACATTATTTTAACATAGGGTAAAATTCCAGAGCCATGAAATTTTGTCAAGAAGGGTGAGCTTACTTGAACTCCGTGTTGGAATTCTTAGAATAACAAAGTATACTTGGCTAATGCTGAAATATTGAAATAACTGCTTTTTAATTGGATACGCCTTGCTCTGCTTCATTACAAAATTTCATTACTGTTTTTTCAGATTATGAAATCTTTAAATGTGTAGTTCAGAGGACAACTCAAGAAACATAGAATCATATCCTATTCAGTCTTCACTCTTCAGTTTTTTCTAGGGTAATATTTTCATACCTTATCAATAAAAATTACCTCCTCTGGTGGCTTAAAAGTCATTTTATTGACAAGGGCCCATGTGCAATCAATGTTCTCTTCTAAGTTTTCTCCTAGGAGATAATGTTTCATCCTCTGTTTAAAATAACTTTTCAGCACTTGAAATCGAAAAAGTATCAAAAAGTAAATAAAAAGTACTATCAAAATTATTTTGAGTACTCCTTGCTTGCTGTTTATTTTAAAAAAGCACTACATTGACAAAGTGTAAACATATCACCTACGAGAAAGCTTAGGAGAAAATGTTAATTAAATAAGCGCCAAAATATTTGCCCTAATATGCAGAGTCCTTAAAGCAAACCTCCAGTGAAAAAAAACGTATGATATAAAGAATTGTATGTGTAGTACGGGTAATAAATAGAACATTAGTAGCAAAGAAAGGAATCTCTTTCCTGCAGTAAAACATTATCTTAACCTGTCTCTGACTGTTTCTTGATTGTTTAAGTGCTTCAGTAAACAGGACTGCCTTCACTTAATTTGGGTGGAAGAGCTCAGAGAAGCTCTTTTGCATGTATAACTGAAGTTTCTTAACTCTTTCTCCTGTACTGGAAAACAATATGAGACTCTTTTCTTTGCTACTAATGTTGTATTTCTTAGCTGTACTACACATACAATTCATTATATCATACGTTTATTTTCGCTTCAGGATTGCTTTAAAGTGTATCCCCAATTTCTAGTTTCTCAGCTTTGTAAAGTGTCATGTAGTCAGCCTTTTAGGGCCCTTTATATAGTGTCCCCAGCTTCCCACTGCTGTCCATTAATACCTCCTTTTTGTACAAGGAGGCAAAGTTCAGGTTATTGCTAAAGTGCACCTAAATCAAACTGTAAAATGAGTTTCACTTACCATGTGCCCGCGTCGTCAATGAACGATTCTCTGGTCCCCCGCAGCACCCCTCTTTCATTTGGACAGCCTCGGTCCGCATGCCTCCTGATTGCACTCCCGTGGACGGTATGGAGAGACCTCTAATGCGCATGCGCAGAACACTCCCGATGATGGGAGCGCAATCAAGGACACGCACAGCCAAGGCCGTGCATCCACAGTGGCTGTCGACTCACTGAGTCACCGGCCCAAAAGTGGGGCACTGTGGGGTGATTGGAGGATCGTTCAGTGATGCTGCAGGCACAGGGCGGCTGCAGGGGACTGGTAGAAGACCCAGGTAAGTGAAACTCGCTTTTTACTTCTTTTAAGGCTAAGGTGAAGATTAGCATATTAGTATTAGGTTAATAGGTTAGGTTACTTTACCATTATAGGTGAAAGCTAGTAAAATTATGTTTTATAGATTAGTGTAAAGCATTTAGGTAGGAAATACATTTGCCCATATTGCTCATTTTGCTGAACTATGGGTTGTGCACATCGCCGCAGATGTTATTAAAGTCACTGGGCACTCAAAAATCTGGACTTTTTGCATTCCATTTTTGCACATTTCTCACTTTTAAAAAAATCACACAGTTTCTTTAATTTTTCCACATATCTAGCACTTCTAATTCTACCACAAAATGAAATGTTGCAATGAAAACAAATAAATCGTATGTGAAAAACACAAAAAAAAAACCCAACATCATTGCAGCATGGCAAAAAAAAGTAATAAACGGCCGCTATGTCGCACGTGCAAGTCTGTGCTTTGTTGAGTAGAGATACGCCGAACCTTCGATTTTCGGTTTGCGAACCGGGTTCGCGGACCTCCCGCGAAAGTTTGGTTTGCACGAACTTTCGGGAACTGTAATAGACTTTAATGGGGAGGTGAACTTTGAAAACTAGAAAAATGTATGCTGGCCACAAAAGTGATGGAAAAGATGTTTCAAGGGGTCTAACACCTGGAGGGGGCATGGCGGAGTGGGATACACGCCAAAAGTCCCCGGGAAAAATCCGGATTGGACGCAAAGCAGCATTTTAAGGGCAGAAATCACATTAAATGCTAAATTGCAGGCCTAAAGTGCTTTAAAACATCTTGCATGTGTATACATCAATCAGGGAGTGTAATTAGAGTACTGCTTCTGCTTTACACTAACACACCAAACTCACTGTGTAACGCACCGCAAACAGCTGTTTGCGTAGTGACGGCCGTGCTGGACTGGTGCACACCATGGCCAGAGTGCAGGCCGTGGCGGTTTTTCAGCCCATATGGTCGCCGGGCTGTGGTAGCTCAATGATAGAACAACAGTGACTGTCCAGCTGATCAAATTTGGTCTGTACACAATGAAGCAACAACCTTATTATCTTTGGTGTGCCACCCCCCGAGACACCCATATAGCCGGCGGTCATTGCTTCATTGTGATACGCAAGCCCCTTCACCGCGGCAAGGTAATGATCTCGAATGGGAATGGGCACATGTACATGCCTTTTGTTTTGTTGTTGCAGCCACAGTGCAGCCAGAAAAATTGAGCAGGCATGTACACGCACCAGAAAAATTAGTATAGCGGCCGCTGCTAGCAGCGGCCTAAAAAATTCAGGAACCCACCTGGTGTCCTGGACCCTGTTGGTGGTGGCGGAGAAGGCAGTCAAGTGGCCTGTGGGCAGAGGTGCTGTGTGGGGAGCGACTTAGTCTTGGGGTAGGCAGGCAGTCACACGGCCTGCAGGCAGAGATGCTGTGTGTGGGGACTGACTTAGTCTTTGGGCGGGCAGTATCCCTCCGGGATCCATGCCTCATTCATTTTGATAAAGGTGAGGTACTGAACACTTTTGTGACTTAGGCGACTTCTCTTCTCAGTGACAATGCCTCCAGCTGCGCTGAAGGTCCTTTCTGACAGAAGTTGGATGGCAAACTGGGACAGCTCTGGCCACAGGTCAAGCCTGCACACCCAGTAGTCCAAGGGTTCATCGCTGCTCAGTGTCTACATCCACACTTCAAGGCCTGGTAGTCGGCTACCTGCCGGTCCAGGCGTTGGTGGAGGGTGGATCCGGAAGCGCTAAGGCGAGGCGTTGGACTAAAGAATGTCCACATGTCCGACATCACCATGAGATCGCTGGAGCGCCCTGTCCTTGCCTGCGTGGACATGGGAGGAGGATTACTGGCAGTGGTACCTTTATTGCATTGTGCTGTGACATCACCCTTAAACGCATTGTAAAGCATAGTTGCCAGCTTGTTCTGCATGTGCTGCATCCTTTCTGCCTTCTGGTGAGTTGGTAACATGTCTGACACTTTGTGCCTATACCGAGGGTCTAGTAGCTCATTTCCCTTGTGTTTTTTTTATACGGGGGTACCTCAACAGGCTGGACAGGATGAAAGACGACATCTGCACAAAGTTGGATGCAGACGTACTATCCATCTCCTTAATGTTAATTAAATAAGCGCCAAAATATTTGCCCTAATATGCAGAGTCCTTAAAGCAAACCTCCAGTGAAAAAAAACGTATGATATAAAGAATTGTATGTGTAGTACGGGTAATAAATAGAACATTAGTAGCAAAGAAAGGAATCTCTTTCCTGCAGTAAAACATTATCTTAACCTGTCTCTGACTGTTTCTTGATTGTTTAAGTGCTTCAGTAAACAGGACTGCCTTCACTTAATTTGGGTGGAAGAGCTCAGAGAAGCTCTTTTGCATGTATAACTGAAGTTTCTTAACTCTTTCTCCTGTACTGGAAAACAATATGAGACTCTTTTCTTTGCTACTAATGTTGTATTTCTTAGCTGTACTACACATACAATTCATTATATCATACGTTTATTTTCGCTTCAGGATTGCTTTAAAGTGTATCCCCAATTTCTAGTTTCTCAGCTTTGTAAAGTGTCATGTAGTCAGCCTTTTAGGGCCCTTTATATAGTGTCCCCAGCTTCCCACTGCTGTCCATTAATACCTCCTTTTTGTACAAGGAGGCAAAGTTCAGGTTATTGCTAAAGTGCACCTAAATCAAACTGTAAAATGAGTTTCACTTACCATGTGCCCGCGTCGTCAATGAACGATTCTCTGGTCCCCCGCAGCACCCCTCTTTCATTTGGACAGCCTCAGTCCGCATGCCTCCTGATTGCACTCCCGTGGACGGTATGGAGAGACCTCTAATGCGCATGCGCAGAACACTCCCGATGATGGGAGCGCAATCAAGGACACGCACAGCCAAGGCCGTGCATCCACAGTGGCTGTCGACTCACTGAGTCACCGGCCCAAAAGTGGGGCACTGTGGGGTGATTGGAGGATCGTTCAGTGATGCTGCAGGCACAGGGCGGCTGCAGGGGACTGGTAGAAGACCCAGGTAAGTGAAACTCGCTTTTTACTTCTTTTAAGGCTAAGGTGAAGATTAGCATATTAGTATTAGGTTAATAGGTTAGGTTACTTTACCATTATAGGTGAAAGCTAGTAAAATTATGTTTTATAGATTAGTGTAAAGCATTTAGGTAGGAAATACATTTGCCCATATTGCTCATTTTGCTGAACTATGGGTTGTGCACATCGCCGCAGATGTTATTAAAGTCACTGGGCACTCAAAAATCTGGACTTTTTGCATTCCATTTTTGCACATTTCTCACTTTTAAAAAAATCACACAGTTTCTTTAATTTTTCCACATATCTAGCACTTCTAATTCTACCACAAAATGAAATGTTGCAATGAAAACAAATAAATCGTATGTGAAAAACACAAAAAAAAAACCAACATCATTGCAGCATGGCAAAAAAAAGTAATAAACGGCCGCTATGTCGCACGTGCAAGTCTGTGCTTTGTTGAGTAGAGATACGCCGAACCTTCGATTTTCGGTTTGCGAACCGGGTTCGCGGACCTCCCGCGAAAGTTTGGTTTGCGCGAACTTTCGGGAACTGTAATAGACTTTAATGGGGAGGTGAACTTTGAAAACTAGAAAAATGTATGCTGGCCACAAAAGTGATGGAAAAGATGTTTCAAGGGGTCTAACACCTGGAGGGGGCATGGCGGAGTGGGATACACGCCAAAAGTCCCCGGGAAAAATCCGGATTGGACGCAAAGCAGCATTTTAAGGGCAGAAATCACATTAAATGCTAAATTGCAGGCCTAAAGTGCTTTAAAACATCTTGCATGTGTATACATCAATCAGGGAGTGTAATTAGAGTACTGCTTCTGCTTCACACTAACACACCAAACTCACTGTGTAACGCACCGCAAACAGCTGTTTGCGTAGTGACGGCCGTGCTGGACTGGTGCACACCATGGCCAGAGTGCAGGCCGTGGCGGTTTTTCAGCCCATATGGTCGCCGGGCTGTGGTAGCTCAATGATAGAACAACAGTGACTGTCCAGCTGATCATATTTGGTCTGTACACAATGAAGCAACAACCTTATTATCTTTGGTGTGCCACCCCCCGAGACACCCATATAGCCGGCGGTCATTGCTTCATTGTGATACGCAAGCCCCTTCACCGCGGCAAGGTAATGATCTCGAATGGGAATGGGCACATGTACATGCCTTTTGTTTTGTTGTTGCAGCCACAGTGCAGCCAGAAAAATTGAGCAAGCATGTACACGCACCACAAAAATTAGTATAGCGGCCGCTGCTAGCAGCGGCCTAAAAAATTCAGGAACCCACCTGGTGTCCTGGACCCTGTTGGTGGTGGCGGAGAAGGCAGTCAAGTGGCCTGTGGGCAGAGGTGCTGTGTGGGGAGCGACTTAGTCTTGGGGTAGGCAGGCAGTCACACGGCCTGCAGGCAGAGATGCTGTGTGTGGGGACTGACTTAGTCTTTGGGCGGGCAGTATCCCTCCGGGATCCATGCCTCATTCATTTTGATAAAGGTGAGGTACTGAACACTTTTGTGACTTAGGCGACTTCTCTTCTCAGTGACAATGCCTCCAGCTGCGCTGAAGGTCCTTTCTGACAGAAGTTGGATGGCAAACTGGGACAGCTCTGGCCACAGGTCAAGCCTGCACACCCAGTAGTCCAAGGGTTCATCGCTGCTCAGTGTCTACATCCACACTTCAAGGCCTGGTAGTCGGCTACCTGCCGGTCCAGGCGTTGGTGGAGGGTGGATCCGGAAGCGCTAAGGCGAGGCGTTGGACTAAAGAATGTCCACATGTCCGACATCACCATGAGATCGCTGGAGCGCCCTGTCCTTGCCTGCGTGGACATGGGAGGAGGATTACTGGCAGTGGTACCTTTATTGCGTTGTGCTGTGACATCACCCTTAAACGCATTGTAAAGCATAGTTGCCAGCTTGTTCTGCATGTGCTGCATCCTTTCTGCCTTCTGGTGAGTTGGTAACATGTCTGCCACTTTGTGCCTATACCGAGGGTCTAGTAGCTCATTTCCCTTGTGTTTTTTTTATACGGGGGTACCTCAACAGGCTGGACAGCATGAAAGACGACATCTGCACAAAGTTGGATGCAGACGTACTATCCATCTCCTCTTGCTTGTCCTCAGTGACGTCAGGTAAGTCCTCCTCCTCCCCCAGCAACAATACCACGGGAACGTCGAGCAGCACAAGCCACCTGCGACGCCTGCTGCGGTTGTTCTTCTGCCGTCGCCTCCTCCTCCTCCTCCAAAGAAACACCTTCCTCATCATCCGAGTCTGACTCTTCCACACACGACTCTTCCTCCTCCTCCCCCCTCTGTGCTGCCGCAGGTGTTGAGGAAACATCTGATTCTGATGTAAATTGCTCTCACAACTGTTCCTGCCGTAACTGTTCCTCTTCACACTCCTCCACAGCTTAATCCGCCACTCTACGCACGGCACACTCCAGGAAGTAAGCGTACGGGATCTAATCGCTGATGGTGCCTTTACTGCGACTCACCAGGTTGGTCACCTCCTCAAACGGCCACATGAGACTGCATGCATTTCGCATCAGTGTCCAGTTGTTGGGCCACAACATCCCCATCTCCCCAGATTGTGTCCTTCTACTGTAATTGTACAGGTACTGGGTGACGGCTTTCTCCTGTTCTAGCAGGCGAGAGAACATGACCAGGGTCGAATTCCAGCGAGTCGGGCTATCACATATCAAGCGTGCCATGGCCATGTAAGACCGCCTGAAATGCCCACACAACTTCCTGGCCTGCTTCAGGGCGTCCTCTAAGCCTGGGTACTTTGACACAAATCTTTGAATGACTAGATTCAGCACATGTGCCATGCAGGGTACATGTGTCAGCTTTCCCAAATGCAATGCGGAAAGGAGATTGCTGCCATTGTCACACACCACGTTGCCGATCTCCAGCTGGTTTTGGGTCAGCCACTGATCCACCTGTTTGTTAAGAGCAGCCAAGAGAGCTGCTCCAGTGTGACTCTCCGCTTTGAGGCAAGACATGTCTAAGATGGTGTGACACCGTCATACTTGGCATGCAGCATAAGCCCTGGGGAGCTGGGTCTGTGTAGCTGGAGAGGAGATCGCAGCACCAGTAGAGTTGAACTGCCACTCAGCCGAGGAGGAGGACGACTGCGAGAACAGGATGTAGCAGGAGGAGAGGAGGTGGCAAGAGGCCTGCCTGCAAGCCGTGGAGGTGTCACAAGTTGGTCCGCTGCACAGCCACGTACTCCCTGCTTGCCATCGGTCACCAGGTTGACCCAATGGGCTGTATAAGTTATGTAGCTGCCCTAACCGTGCTTGGCAGACCAGGCATCTGTGGTCAGGTGGACCCTTGACTAGTGTTGGGCGAACATCTAGATGTTCGGGTTCGGGCCGAACAGGCCGAACATGGCCGCGATGTTCGGGTGTTCGACCCGAACTCCGAACATAATGGAAGTCAATGGGGACCCGAACTTTTGTGGTTTGTAAAGCCTCCTTACATGCTACATACCCCAAATTTACAGGGTATGTGCACCTTGGGAGTGGGTACAAGAGGAAAAAAAAATTTAGCAAAAAGAGCTTATAGTTTTTGAGAAAATCGATTTTAAAGTTTCAAAGGGAAAACTGTCTTTTAAATGCGGGAAATGTCTGTTTTCTTTGCACAGGTAACATGCTTTTTGTCGGCATGCAGTCATAAATGTAATACATATAAGAGGTTCCAGGAAAAGGGACCGGTAATGCTAACCCAGCAGCAGCACACGTGATGGAACAGGAGGAGGGTGGCGCAGGAGGAGAAGGCCACGCTTTGAGACACAACAACCCAGGCCTTGCATGAGGACAAGAAGCGTGCGGATAGCATGCTTTGTACCACCATGCAGTCATAAATGTAATAAAGATAAGTGGTTCAATAAACAGGGACCACGCGGCAACGCTAACCCAGCAGCAGCACACGTGATGGAACAGGAGGAGGCGCAGGAGGAGAAGGCCACGCTTTGTGAGACACAACAACCCAGGCCTTGCATGAGGACAAAAAGCGTGCGGATAGCATGCTTTGTACCGCCATGTAGTCATAAATGTAATAAAGATAAGAGGTTCAATAAACAGGGACCACGCGGCAACGCTAACCCAGCAGCAGCAGCAGCAGCAGCACACGTGATGGAACAGGAGGAGGCGCAGGAGGAGAAGGCCACGCTTTGTGAGACACAACAACCCAGGCCTTGCATGAGGACAAAAAGCGTGCGGATAGCATGCTTTGTACCGCCATGTAGTCATAAATGTAATAAAGATAAGAGGTTCCATAAACAGGGACCGGCAACGGTAACCCAGCAGCAGCAGCAGCAGCAGCAGCACACGTGATGGAACAGGAGGAGGCGCAGGAGGAGAAGGCCACGCTTTGTGAGACACAACAACCCAGGCCTTGCATGAGGACAAAAAGCGTGCGGATAGCATGCTTTGTACCGCCATGTAGTCATAAATGTAATAAAGATAAGAGGTTCCATAAACAGGGACCGGCAACGGTAACCCAGCAGCAGCAGCAGCAGCAGCAGCAGCAGCACACGTGATGGAACAGGAGGAGGCGCAGGAGGAGAAGGCCACGCTTTGTGAGACACAACAACCCAGGCCTTGCATGAGGACAAAAAGCGTGCGGATATAGCAGCAATGCTTTTTGCCGCCATGCAGTCATAAATGTAATACAGATGAGAGGTTCAATAAACAGGGACCGGAAACGCTAAACCATCCCAGATGTTCATCGGTCATGTTACTTGGTTGGGGTCCAGGAGTGTTGCGTAGTCGTTTCCAATCCAGGATTGATTCATTTTAATTTGAGTCAGACGGTCTGCATTTTCTGTGGAGAGGCGGATACGCCGATCTGTGATGATGCCTCCGGCAGCACTGAAACAGCGTTCCGACATAACGCTGGCTGCCGGGCAAGCCAGCACCTCTATTGCGTACATTGCCAGTTCGTGCCAGGTGTCTAGCTTCATGCCCGGTTTCAGGTCCAGCGGTGCCAGCCACAAATCCGTCTGTTCCTTTATTCCCCTCCAAATTTCCTCCCCTGTGTGCTGCTTATCCCCAAGGCAGATCAGCTTCAGCAACGCTTGCTGACGCATGCCAACAGCTGTGCTGCACTGCTTCCACGATCCTACTGCTGCTGGTGCTGGGTTAGCATTTCCGGATGAGGTACAGCTTTGAGATGCGTTGGAGGAGAAGGAGTCAGAGAGGTAGGTGCTGCTGTTGTTATCCAGCTGTTTGCGGCGTGGGCAACACCCGCGCCGTAGCAGGTGAGGAATCGCTGCCAGGCTCCACAAGGTTCACCCAGTGCGCGGTAAGGGAGATGTATCGACCCTGGCCGAACGCACTCGTCCAGGTGTCAGTGGTGAGGTGAACCTTGCAGGCAACGGCATTCTTCAAGCTTCGGGTTATTTAGCTGACCACGTGCTCATGCAACTCAGGCACTGCAGAGCGCGCAAAGTGGTAGCGGCTGGGAACAACGTAACGTGGGATGGCCACTGACATCATGCCCTTGAAGCTGTTTGTCTCCACCACTCGATATGGCAGCATTTCGCAGGCCAGAAGCTTGGCTATGCTGGCTGGCTGTTACTGCCACGGCCCGGGGGTCATTTGCTGGCAATTTCCTCTTGTGCTCAAACATCTCAGAGACAGACAACTCAACCGTAGCGCTGCACACCGAAGGGCTGTTGGTTGTTGTGTTTGATGAACACTGGGAGACCTCAAGAGCACTAGTCCGGAAAGTGACAGTGTCAGCATCGTCTGATGTTTGTGAATGTTGTGAACCACGCAATGGCTGGGCTACTGCTGCTGCTGAGGCGGGTCTGGTGGTGAGTCTGGTGAACCCAAGGGAGGCAGTGTTGCTGGTGGTACCCTGTCCTGCCGCGTTTGCCCACAGAGTGGGATGTTTGGATAGAATGTGGCGGCTCATGCTGGTGGTGGAGAGGTTGTTAATACTTTTCCCCCTGCTCAGGCGGGTCTTGCACACCTTGCAAATCGCCATGGTAACATCCTCAGTGCAGTCTTCAAAGAAAGCCCAGACTTTAACTGGCTGAGGACTCGGACCTCGTGCGTGATGTGCTGGTGCTGCTTAACCCACTGCTGGACGCTTGAGAGGTCATCCAAGTAATTATCTGGTCCTGTTCTTTTGGATCTGTGAGGGTTGTTGTCCTGGACAACATGGGCAGTATTGAGTGGGTTTTCTTGGGTGCTCCCCTGTGGCCTGTACGTGAACCGTCAGGGGAAACACCTCTTCCCTTGCCCCTCCCTCTTTCACCGGATTTCTTCCTCATTTCACTTATCCTTAAAGTACACGCTGACTGGCAGCAGTACAGTGGCAGTACAGAAATGCTATACAGTGGTGGGTGAGCGGTGTACCACTATTGTCAGCAGTGACACAGAGCACAATGCTATACAGTGGCGGGTGAGCGGTGTACTACTGTTCCCAGCAGACACAGAGTGGAAGTAAACACAATGCTATATAGTGTGGCTGAGCCGTGTACACAGAGTGGCATTAAACACAATGCTATATAGTCTGCTATATAGTCACCCCGAACAGGGTGATGTTCTGCAGAACCCGAACAGTGGCAAACACTGTTCGCCCAACACTACTGGGAGGGAACGCAGATTTTAGTACCTAAACACACGATACAACATGTTTTCCGGGGTCGGACTCTGAGGCACATACAGATGGTCCCGATCATCATCCTCATCATACAACTCTTCTCCTGAGTCTGACCCACCCACCACCTCTGCCACCCCAACATCCCCAGACACAGACCCCTCATCGTCCTCAACATTAACTTGGGATGCTGGCCTGAGCCAGACCTCCTCCTCCACATCAGGCCCCATCATCTCCTCAATGGCAGCCCTCATTAATCGCTCTGGCGACGGACTGATGGACACAACGTTCTCCTCCGGGGAGGGCTGCTGCTGACCACTGGCTGCTGGGGTGGATGTTATAGCTTGCGTGGGGCGTTGGCTGTTGCTGTTGTTGGGAGTGCTGCTCACAGCGGAGGTCTCTGGGGAACTCATGTTGAGCTCATATAGTGGTTGACGGTGAGTGGAGTATTACTGATCCCAGCAATATACACACTGACTGGCAGAGTACGCAATGCTATATAGTGTGGCTGAGCGGTGTACACAGAGTGGCAGTAAACACAATGCTATATAGTCTGGCTGAGCGAGCGGTGTACTACTGTTCCCAGCAGAATCAGAGTGGCAGTAAACAATGGTATATAGTCTGGCTGAGCGGTGTACACAGAGTGTCAGTAAACAATGGTATATAGTCTGGCTGAGCGAGCGGTGTACTACTGTTCCCAGCAGAATCAGAGTGGCAGTAAACAATGGTATATAGTCTGGCTGAGCGGTGTACACAGAGTGTCAGTAAACAATGGTATATAGTCTGGCTGAGCGGTGTACACACAATGCTATATAGTCTGCTATATAGTGTCAGTAAACAATGGTATATAGTCTGGCTGAGCGAGCGGTGTACTACTGTTCCCAGCAGAATCAGAGTGGCAGTAAACAATGGTATATAGTCTGGCTGAGCGGTGTACACAGAGTGTCAGTAAACAATGGTATATAGTCTGGCTGAGCGAGCGGTGTACTACTGTTCCCAGCAGAATCAGAGTGGCAGTAAACAATGGTATATAGTCTGGCTGAGCGGTGTACACAGAGTGTCAGTAAACAATGGTATATAGTCTGGCTGAGCGGTGTACACACAATGCTATATAGTCTGCTATATAGTGTCAGTAAACAATGGTATATAGTCTGGCTGAGCGAGCGGTGTACTACTGTTCCCAGCAGAATCAGAGTGGCAGTAAACAATGGTATATAGTCTGGCTGAGCGGTGTACACAGAGTTTCAGTAAACAATGGTATATAGTCTGGCTGAGCGGTGTACACAGAGTGTCAGTAAACAATGGTATATAGTCTGGCTGAGCGGTGTACACAGAGTGGCAGTAAACACAATGCTATATAGTCTGGCTGAGCGAGCGGTGTACTACTGTTCCCAGCAGAATCAGAGTGGCAGTAAACAATGGTATATAGTCTGGCTGAGCGGTGTACACAGAGTGTCAGTAAACAATGGTATATAGTCTGGCTGAGCGGTGTACACAGAGTGTCAGTAAACAATGGTATATAGTCTGGCTGAGCGGTGTACACAGAGTGGCAGTAAACACAATGCTATATACTCTGGCTGAGCGAGCGGTGTACTACTGTTCCCAGCAGACACAGAACAGTGAACAGAATGCTATATAGTGTGGCTGAGCGAGCGGTGTACCACTATTCCCAGCAGACACAGAACAGTGAACAGAATGCTATATAGTGTGGCTGAGCGGGCGGTGTACCACTATTCCCAGCAGACACAGAACAGTGAACAGAATGCTATATAGTGTGGATGAGCGAGCGGTGTACCACTATTCCCAGCAGACACAGAACAGTAAACAGAATGCTATATAGTGTGGCTGAGCGAGCGGTGTACCACTATTCCCAGCAGACACAGAACAGTGAACAGAATGCTATATAGTGTGGCTGAGCGAGCGGTGTACCACTATTCCCAGCAGACACAGAACAGTGCACAGAATGCTATATAGTGTGGCTGAGCGAGCGGTGTACCACTATTCCCAGCAGACACAGAACAGTAAACAGAATGCTATATAGTGTGGCTGAGCGAGCGGTGTACCACTATTCCCAGCAGACACAGAACAGTAAACAGAATGCTATATAGTGTGGCTGAGCGAGCGGTGTACCACTATTCCAAGCAGACACAGAACAGTGAACAGAATGCTATATAGTGTGGCTGAGCGAGCGGTGTACCACTATTCCCAGCAGACACAGAGTGGCAGTAAACAGAATGCTATATAGTGTGGCTGAGCGAGGTACACAGAGTGGCAGTAAACAGAATGCTATATAGTGTGGCTGAGCAAGCGGTGTACTACTATTCCCAGCAGACACAGAGTGGCAGTAAACAGAATGCTATATAGTGTGGCTGAGCGAGGTACACAGAGTGGCAGTAAACAGAATGCTATATAGTGTGGCTGAGCAAGCGGTGTACTACTGTTCCCAGCAGTGACACAATGACAGGGGGGACCCTGGCTAGCGTGGCTGGAGCGCGAACTACCCTGCCTGCCTACCCAAAGCTAAACCCACAGACAAATGGCGGAGATATGACGTGGTTCGGGTATTTATTTACCCGAACCACGTGACCGTTCGGCCAATCAGAGCGCGTTCGGGTCCGAACCACGTGACCCGTTCGGCCAATCACAGCGCTAGCCGAACGTTCGGGGAACGTTCGGCCATGCGCTCTTAGTTCGGCCATATGGCCGAACGGTTTGGCCGAGCACCGTCAGGTGTTCGGCCGAACTCGAACATCACCCGAACAGGGTGATGTTCTGCAGAACCCGAACAGTGGCGAACACTGTTCGCCCAACACTACCCTTGACCCAACGCTGTGTGCCAGAGATAACACCACTTGCCTTTCAACTTCACGGTACAGTTTGGGTATCGCCTTTTTAGAGAAATAATTGCGGCCTGGTATCGTCCACTGCGGTGTCCCAATGGCCACAAATTTACGGAAGGCCTCAGAGTCCACCAGCTTGTATGGTTACAGCTGGCGAGCTAACAGTTCCGCCACGCCAGCTGTCAGACGCCGGGCAAAGGGGTGACTGGCAGAAATTGACAGTATGAGAGCATACTCTACAAAGTATATTCTATTGAGCTGGACTCCCCATCAGATAAAAATATTTGCAAGATGCAGTACAAAAAGATTCTTTACACAGTCCAAAAGATCAGTATCTACAAACGATCAGTTCCTGCAAAAGATCAGTTCCTGAAAAATGGTGTCACTTGGGGGAGGGGGTCTTTTAATGTTAGGCATCAGTTGTTTCCTTTAAGGGTTAGGTATTAGTGGGAGGGGGATCATTTAGAGTTAGGCATTGGAGGTGGGATGGTTAGGGTTGGGCATCAGTGGGAGGAGGGTCCATTAGGGTTAGGCATCAGAGGTGGGGTAATTAAGGTTAGGCATTGGCAGGGGTGGTTGAGGTTAGACATCAGAGGGGGGGTGGTTACGGTTAGGCATTGTCATGGGGGGTGGTTAGGGTTAGGCACCAGAGGAGGGGTGGTTAGGGTTAGAAGTGTAGCGAACGGTTCGCCGGCGAACGGTTCCAGGCGAACTTCGGGGGTTCGCGTTCGCCTGCACCAGGCGAACTTTTGCGGAAGTTCGATTCGCCCCATAATGCACTATGAGGGTCAACTTTGACCCTCTGCATCACAGTCAGCAGGCACATTGTAGCCATTCAGGCTACACTAAGCCCTGGAGCCCCACCCCTGCTTATATAAGGCAGCCTCCGGCGGCCATTACAGTCACTCGTCTGCCTGCTATTAGACAGACTAGGGAGAGCTGCTGCAGACTTGTTCTTCTAGGGACAGATTAGTTAGGTTCTTGGCTGCTTAGCTTGCTCCTGGCTGATTGTTATTGCTTTTATAGCACCCAGCAACAGCTCTTGTCAGAGCTCATCCTGTACTTTTTTTTTTTTTCTGTGTGTCAAACTGACACTTTTGTTGCATGCACAGCATTGCTAATTGATAGTGTGTGTGCCACTGCCAGCAGCCCAGTACATTCAGTGACTACCTGTGTGTGTGACAGGGAGCTGCACAATGTACTACCCAGTACTGCATATACCCCAGTACCTGTTGTGTATACTTAACCCACCTCATCACTGCATATACCTAGCTTTGTGTTGAGTGAACCCAGCTCACTGCATCTAACTACCGGTTGTGTTGAGTGAGAACCCACCTCACTGCATCTTAAGTACCTTCACTGTTCAGTGGACCCAGCTCACTGCATCTAACTACCCAGTACCTGTTGTGTATACTTAACCCACCTCATCACTGCATATACCTAGCGTTGTGTTGAGTGAACCCAGCTCACTGCATCTAAATACCTGTTGTGTTGGGTGAGAACCCACCTGGCCACCTCACTGCATCTAACTACCGGTTGTGTTGAGTGAGAACCCACCTCACTGCATCTTAAGTACCTTCACTGTTCAGTGGACCCAGCTCACTGCATCTAACTACCCAGTACCTGTTGTGTATACTTAACCCACCTCATCACTGCATATACCTAGCGTTGTGTTGAGTGAACCCAGCTCACTGCAGCTAAATACCTGTTGTGTTGGGTGAGAACCCACCTGGCCACCTCACTGCATCTAACTACCGGTTGTGTTGAGTGAGAACCCACCTCACTGCATCTTAAGTACCTTCACTGTTCAGTGGACCCAGCTCACTGCATCTAACTACCCAGTACCTGTTGTGTATACTTAACCCACCTCATCACTGCATATACCTAGCGTTGTGTTGAGTGAACCCAGCTCACTGCATCTAAATACCTGTTGTGTTGGGTGAGAACCCACCTGGCCACCTCACTGCATCTAACTATCGGTTGTGTTGAGTGAGAACCCACCTCACTGCATATAGCTAGCATCCCCCCGAGATGGACAAAATGGACAAACCAGGTAGAGGAAGAGGTAGAGGCAGGCCCAGAGGAAGGCCACCAGGCACCGGCAGGTCTGTGCGAGGTGGTGTTTCTCTGATTTCGTGCGGACCTGACCTAAAATACAGTGCTCAGAAGAAGGCACGTGCCATCACTTCCCAAAATCGTGAGGAGGTGATTGAGTTTTTAACACAGAACACCTCATCTCCCGCAGCCACCAGCGCTACAACAAGCACCACATCCGCTGCATTTGACACTTCGCAGGAGTTATTTGGTGGTGGTGGTGAAATTACTGATTTCCAGCCACTACTGCCACAACAACAAGAAGGCGCAGGTACACCACCACATACGTCTGAGTTAGGTGGCGATAATATGGACGTAACGTGTGTGGATGGGGATGATGGTGGACCACCTGACGTTGGTGCACTTGAGGAGGTGTCTGAAGAAAGCACAGCTGGCCAGGAGGATTATGATGACGATTATACGGATACCACATATGTTCCCGGTAGAGGAGATGACCAGGGGGACAGTTCAGAGGAGGAGTCAGAGAGGAGTAGGAGGAGACGACTCCATGATAGAAGCAGAGGGAGCTCGCCCTCAGAAACAGCTGGGGGCAGTGTCCGGCACCATGTATCGCCAGCTATGGCCAGCCAGCACACATGCCCTTCAACGTCAGCTGCTGATGCCACCGTAGCGCCATCAGCCCAGGGGGGCTCAGCGGTTTGGAAATTTTTTCACGTGTGTGTCTCAGATCGGAGCAAAGCCATCTGTTGTCTCTGCCAGCAAAAATTGAGCCGTGGAAAGGCCAACTCTCACGTAGGGACAAGTGCCTTACGAAGGCACCTGGAGAGAAGGCACAAACAGCTATGGCAAGAACACCTGAGGAAAAGCAGCACCCCTCAAAAGACAAGCCACCCTCCTTCTCCTCTTCCTCCTTCAGGTGCATCGTCTTCATCCACTTTCTCCCTTGCACCTTCACAGCTACCTCCTCCACACCGCCTCTTCCCTTGAGCGGTTCCTTCTCCTCTGCCCACAGCAGTACACAGCTGTCCGTGAAGGAAGTATTTGAGCGGAAGAAGCAAATGTCTGCCAGTCACCCTATTGCCCGGCGTCTGACAGCTGGCGTGGCAGAACTATTAGCTCGCCAGCTATTACCATACAAGCTGGTGGAGTCGGAGGCTTTCCGTAAGTTTGTGGCCATTGGTACACCGCAGTGGAAGATACCAGGCCGCAATTATTTTTCACAAAAGGCCATACCCAAACTGTACCATGCAGTTGAGAGGCAAGTGGTGTCATCTCTGGCACACAGCGTTGGGTCAAGGGTCCACCTGACCACGGATGCCTGGTCTGCCAAGCACGGGCAGGGCCACTACATTACATACACAGCCCATTGGGTCGACCTGGTGACTGATGGCAGCAAGCAGGGAGTACGTGGCTGCGCAGCAGACCGACTTGTCACACCTCCACGGCTTGCAGGCAGGCCTCCAGCCACCTCCTCTCCACCTGCTTCGCTGTCGTCATCTTCCTCCTCCCGCTTGGCTGGTGCCACGATCTCCTCTCCAGCTACACAGCCCCAGCACCCCAGGGCCTATGCTGCATGCCAGGTACGACGGTGTCACGCAGTGTTAGACATGTTTTGCCTGAAAGCGGAGAGTCACACTGGAGCAGCTCTCCTGGCTGCTCTTAACAAACAGGTGGAGCAATGGCTGACCCCGCACAAGCTTGAGATCAGCAACGTGGTGTGTGACAATGGCAGCAATCTGATTGCTGCGTTGAATTTGGGAAAGCTGACACACATACCCTGCATGGCACATGTGCTGAATCTGGTCGTGCAAAGATTTGTGTCCAAGTACCCAGGCTTAGAGGACGTCCTGAAGCAGGCCAGGAAGTTGTGTGGGCATTTCAGGCGCTCTTACAAGGCCATGGCACGCTTTGCGGAGATTCAGCTTAGAAACAACTTGCCGGTGAGACGCCTGATTTGCGATAGCCCGACTCGCTGGAATTCCATACTGCTGATGTTCTCTCGCCTGCTAGACCAGGAGAAAGCCGTCACCCACTACCTGTATCATTACAGTACAAGGAAACAATCTGGGAGGATGGGGATGTTGTGGCCCAACAACTGGACACTGATGCGAAATGCATGCAGGGTCATGGAGCCCTTTGAGGAAGTAACCAAACTGGTGAGTCGCGATGAGGGCACCATCAGCGACTTGATCCCCTACGCCTATTTCCTGGAGCGTGCTGTGCGTAGAGTGGTGGATACAGCTGTGGAGGAGCGTGAACGAGAAGAGTTACGGCAGCAGGAGTCGTGGGAGCCATTTACACACGAACCCGATATTCCCACAACACCTGCGGCAGCACAGAGGGGGGAGGAGGAGGAGGAGGAGGAAGAAGAGGAGTCGTGTGGGGAAGGAGAGGAGTCAGACTCTGATGATGGTGATGATGAGGAAGGTGTTTCTGTGGAGGAGGAAGAGGCGGCGGAACAAGAACAACCGCGGCAGCCGTCACAGGGGGCTTCTGCTGCTCCACGTTCCCGTGGTATTGTTCGTGGCTGGGGGGAGGAAGAGGAGTTACGTCCCGTCACTGAGGAAGAGCAAGAGGAGATGGAGAGTACGTCTGCATCCAGCTTTGTGCAGATGTCCTCTTTCATGTTGTCCAGCCTGTTGAGGGACCCCCGTATCAAAAAACTGAAGACGAATGACCTGTACTGGGTGGCCACGCTACTAGACCCTCGGTACAGGCACAAAGTGGCGGACCTCTTAGCAACTCAACAAAAGGCGGAAAGGATGCAGCACTTGCAGAACAAGCTGTCGATGATGCTTTACAATGCATTTAAGGGTGATGTGGCTGCACAACGCAATCAAGGTACCACTGGCAGTAACCCTCCTCCTCCCAAGTCCACGCAGGCAAGAACAGGACGCTCCAGCGATCTCAGGGTGATGTCGGACATGCGGACGTTCTTTAGTCCAACTCCTCGCCATAGTCCTTCCGGATCCACCCTCCAACAACGCCTGGACCGGCAGGTAGCCGACTACCTGGCCTTGAGTGTGGATGTAGACTCTGCGAAAAGCGACGATGAACCCTTGGACTACTGGTTGCGCAGGCTTGACCTGTGGCCAGAGCTGTCCCAATTTGCCATACAACTTCTCTCTTGCCCTGCCGCAAGCGTCCTGTCAGAAAGGACCTTCAGTGCAGCTGGAGGCATAGTTACTGAGAAGAGAAGTCGCCTAAGTCACGACAGTGTTCAGTACCTGACCTTTATCAAGATGAATGAGGAATGGATCCCGGAGGGCTACTGCACAACCGAAGACTAAGTCAGTCCCCACACACAGCATCTCTGCCTGCAGGCCACTTGACTGCCTTCTCCGCCACCACCAACAGGGTCCAGGACTCTAGGCGGATTCCTGAATTTTTAAGGCCGCTGCTAGCAGCGGCCGCTACACTAATTTTTCTGGTGCGTGTACATGCCTGCCTAATTTTTCTGGCTGCACTGCGGGCGGCTGCGACAACAAAACAAAAGGCATGTACATGTGCCCATCCCCCTTCATGATCATTACATTGCCGCGGTGAAGGGGCTTGCGCATCACAATGAAGCAATGACCGCCGGCTATTTGAGTGTCTCGGGTCGGGGTGGCACACAAAAGATAATAAGGTCGTTGCTTCATTGTGGTCAGACCAAATTTGATCAGCTGGACAGTCACTGTTGTTCTATCATTGAGCTACCACAGCCCGGCGACCATATGGGCTTGAAAAACGCCACGGCCTACAATCTGGCCACGGTGCACACCAGTCCAGTGCGGCCGTCACTACGCAAACAGCTGTTTGCGCTGCGTTACACAGTGAGTTTGGTGTGTCAGTGTGTAGCAGAACTCTAATTACACTCCCTGATTGATGTATACCCATGCAAGACGTTTTAAAGCACTTTAGGCCTGCAATTTAGCATTCAATGTGATTTCTGCCCTTAAAATGCTGCTTTGCGTCAAATCCAGATTTTTCCCCGGGACTTTGGGCATGTATCCCACTCCGCCATGCCCCCCTCCAGGTGTTAGACCCCTTGAAACATCTTTTCCATCACTTTTGTGGCCAGCATAATTTTTTCTATTTTTTAAAGTTCGCATCCCCATTGAAGTCTATTGCGGTTCGCAAACTTTTCCGCGGAAATCGGAGGTTCGCGACATCTCTAGTTAGGGTTAGGCATTGGTAGAGGAAGGGCTCTGTGTGAGAATAGGGTTAGGTTTAGCTGTAATAAAATATCCATATAATTTACTAATATTTTACTATTGGAATTAGCATTGCAAAATAGTAGACTATTTGTACATTTACCAATATTCTACTTAAGGCTATTCCTGGCTCCCAAATTTATATGCACCCTTTTTGCATGTACACAGTTGTGCTACCGGTAGAAGGTAATTTGTGTGCCTGCGGCAAATACACTATTTGGGCGCCCCGTAGGCACTAAAGCCGCACTGAAAACCAATATAAGACATTTGGGAGCCGGATAAATAGCATTTTCGATTTGAGTTTTATAGGTTTGCCATTTATCATTTTTAAACTCGTTCTGAGAACTATAATTCTCATAATTATAATTTTTAAATGTATTTTTAAGAAGTCTATTGTTTTTGGTATGTATGTTATTTATGGTGGAGGAAGGGGGTTTTAGGGCTGGTTCAGACGGACGCTTGCAGAGCGTTTACAGCCAGCGTTCGGGGCTTGGCGTTAAACGCTCCCATTCAACTGAATGGGAGCGTTTGTACCAAGCTTTCATGCGCGTTTGCACGAACGCGGCATTCGGGTCCCGATTTTCCCTGGCGTTCAAGGAGCCCCTGGAAGCTACATGTAGTTTCCAGGGGCGGTTAACCGCTACGGGTAATGTCCCCCTAGGGGAAGAAAAAACGCGACCGCATCCGAACGCAACGCGAACGCTGCTGAAAGCCCGAACGCATTGCTGCTGCGACGCCAATGAACGCAACGCCTCCAAACGTCCGTCTGAACCAGCCCTTAAGGTTAAACATCAGAAAAGAGGGACAGGGTATAGGGTTAGGTGTCAGAAGTAGGGTCTTAGGGTTAGGCTTCAAGAACTGGGGTTTTAGGGTTAGGCATCAGATGGGAGAGGGTTCTGTGTGAGAGTAGGGTTATGTTTAGTTGTAGTAAAATATTGGTGATATTTAGCAATGTTTTACTATCATCATTACCACTGTAAATATTTTTCATTTTCATTGTTAAAGATGATAGTTTGCAATTTTGGCTTTACCATGCACCCTTTTTAATATAGTTATTTTTTATTTTATTTATTAATCCAGCAAAGATAAAGATGAAGGAATGATAAAAACTTTGTTATAGACGATAGTTTAAGATTTCGAGCACCCTTTTTTCCCTGCACCCTTATTTAACGAATGCTGTGCTACCCTCAGCAGCAACAACTGCACTCAAGTGTTTGTGATGATAACTGGAAATTAGAACTTTGTCCCACTTTTATTTGCAGGAATTGTTTTAATTCAGTAATATTGGAGGGTTTCTGAGCATGAACCGCCTTTTTAAGGTCAGGCCACAGCTCCTTCTTAAAGAGAACCTGTACTGAGTAAAAATATTTAAAATAAACACATGAGGTAACTTCAAATGAACATTACATAGTTACCTTGCCATCAGTTCCTCTCAGATGCTCACCATTTTCTTCTGACAATAATCCGTTCAATAATCAGTTTTGACAACATTTTGTCAGATCTGAAATATATCAGTTGCTGTCAATAAAATATCAGTTGCTGTCAGTTATAGCTGAGAGGAAAACTGATGTACCAGGTAATGACCACGTTTCTCTATGGCTCAAGTGGGCGATGTTACAGTTTAACTGTGTGCTGACCAGAAAGCTGTTATGGGTAATGGCCATTTTCAAAATGGAGGACGGAAAATTCCCTTGATCACAGTGAACAAACAGGACGCGGGACAGGAGAAAGACACTGAGGAGTAGACTACATGGAAGGTAAGTATGACTTGTGTATGCTTATTTTGTCTTTTAATTTTCAGTTCAGGTTTTCTTTAAGGTTGAGTCTTGAACACCGACCTTAACTGGGGCAGGTGAGGCCTGTAGTTCTTTAGATGTTGTTCTGGGTAGAGTTATGTTAGAGTAAACATTTTCAGGCACAGGAACCTCGTATCTTTACCCTGAGAGATAATTTATCAGAAACTGTGTTGATTGGTTGGGTGGTTAATGTAGCATTTTGTAGACTATTAGAGATCGCAAAAGTAGCCTGCCGAGTCTCTAATGAAAATAAAAACTGATTCACTCCTCTATAATTGCTGAAATATGCCGCATCACACAGCCACTGATCAATGCAAAGTTTTCTATATTTATGCTAATAGAGGCACAGAGTGCAGCAGGTTATATTTATTTATTTTTGCCTTAATGATTAGAAGGTAAACAGATTTCCCACGATGCTTTGTTATGTTAGCACAATCTGTGGCGTCCGAAAAAAACAGCGCTGACACCATGTTTATAGCTTTGTTATTTCTGCTCCGCTGAAAAAAGGGAACAGCGCCTTGCAGCACACTCAGCCAAGGCTGTTCTCTGTGAAAATACAAAAAAAGAATTTTATTTTTGCTCCTATACAGTTTCAGAATATATTATTGAAACAAGTCACTTTACATCAAATTCAACATGCAAAATACAGAGTGACAGGCATATTTTATTTACAATGTGAGAAAAAAATTATCAAAAGAAAAAGAAATAAAAAAGGGTTTGGAGTAGGCGTCCAGGCTTATTTTATAACAATGTACTAGCGGGGCTAGCAGAAATTCAGAACCATTCACTGAAACAATGATAAAAAAAGCAAATAACCAGGTTTTTTATTCTTGCATTTTCTTCTCTGCTTTATTATTTTAAAGCTAAGTAAAAGTACAGTTTAAAGACGATGCAGTGGATGGGGTGTCGGGACACGCTGGAAGAAAGAGACAAAACAAAAATCGGGAGCCCAAATGGTGTAGTATGTCAGTAACACTGAAAACAATATGGTGATAAAAGGGCTACTCACAAAGTAGGTTGCTGGGGGCAACCAAACACAGGAAGCAGGTGGAGATAATGAACCCGTCGTCTCCACTCGGAGGATCCCAGACTGGGACTGGTGACCGTCGCTTCTTCTTTAAAAGACAATAACGGCTTCAATCGTGGGTGGTTTTCTGAATCCAACCCACAGCAGATGGGGGGGGGGGGGGGGGTGACTAAGCACAATGAGGGTAAAGAAGCGCCCAGGGGTTTATAAAACTGATTTAAAAACAACAGTAAAAATGATAAATGAGGTGGCTTACCTCAAGAAGGACATTCTCATAGGAAAAAAGAGAATTTTATTTTTGCACAGGCAACGCGTTTCACTGGTCTAAGCCCACTTCCTCAGGCCAATAAGAGTGCCAGAGTATGTAGAGCCAGTATGCAGAATTGTTCCATGCCAAGGTAACCAAGGATTGAACTTCATCCCAATCAGTATCTGATACTCCCTTTCCCATGAGAAATCTTTACCTTTTTTGGATAGATCATCAGGGGGCTCTTTGTGGCTGATATTGTGGTGAAACCCCTCCCACAGTGTGATGTCAGCACCAAGGTACTGACATTACACTATGGGAGCCTTGTTGCATTGTGGCAAATAACAGCTGTGTCCAACTGCCAAAAAAGCAGCAGCTCCTTCCACAGACATCACCTGCCAGTAGTTAGGATGTCGCCATGTGATATATTTCTGAATGTGAATCAGGTTGAGGAAAGATTTTACATTGGGCAAACACAGACTGAATCATTTATAAATAATTATTGTAAAAATTAAGCATTTTTTTTCATTATGTTATTTTCACTGGAGTTCTTCTTTAAAACAAAACCTCCTTGCAGGCTGGCTGCATAAGGGATGTACAAAATGTAGGGTAACTAAAGCTATTCATTGTTTACAGTGCTCTAAACTGATAAAAGAGGAAATCTGCACTTTACACATTCTGGTCCTGAGTGGCCTGCTACATTATTTGGTCTGACGCTTCCAACAAACAACATCAGCTCTCATGCAGGGGCACCGTATGTGTTCTGGTGCCCAGAAACTGACAGGCCCCCAAATCCCACTTCAAAAAGACCTGAGTGCTGAGACAGCATGCTAATCCAATGCTGCATATGTGTGATTGGATATGTGAATCATCACCTGTGCCATCCCCTGTTCATATGCGATGTCTGGACTTTGATCCAGTCTCTTCAGATCTGGGGCCTCACTGCCCACACTGAGCTGAGTGCCAGTCTGCACATCATACATAATGTAAGCGTTGCTTGGCATTCAGTCAAAGTCCAGATGGCATAATCCACAAAGCACTTTACAGAAATAGATGATCAGACTGTGCATGATAACATAGCAGTTATGATGTCATTGCGCACGGTATTCACCATCACTGCAATAGACAGAGCTGTAATGCCAAGACATTGATTAAAGTGGAAGAGAATGGAACTCACAGCATGATTTAAAGTGACACTGAAGTGAAAATAAACTTATGAGATAATGAATTGTATGTGTAGTACAGATAATTAATACAACATTTTTTATTTGCAGTTATATAGGTTATTTTTTTTCATTCTGTCATATTTGCAGTTAAGAAAACTACAAAATAATGACCCTTTGAACTTCCTTGCAGTAAAACTTTATCTCAAGCTGTCTCTCACTGTTTCTTGGCTGTTTAAGTGCTTCAGAAAACAGGACTATATTCATCCCAAATGGGTCGAATAGCTCATGGAAGCTCTTTTGCATAGATAGCAGCGGAAGTTTTTTAACTCTTCCTGTACTGGAAAACAATATGAGACTTGTTTATTTGCTACTAATGTTGTATATCTTAGCTGTACTACACATAGAATTCATTATCTCGTAAGTTTATTTTCACTTCAGGTTTGCTTTAAGGCTTGTCCACACTGGAAAAAACCAGATATCCGTTCAATCTGAATGCAATGCATGTGATCATACACAATCTGCGTTGCCGTGCATTCCGGTGCTGAGCCCATTCATCACAGTTCATGGGTCAGCATTGCATTTTGCCAATAATGCGTGCAGCAGTGAGATATCACATTGCACTCCTGCACAGCGAATAAAGTGGGAATGTTATGGTGGCCACACACCATACAATTTTTTACATTTATTTTCGAATCAAGAACTACAATCAATTTTTCTAATTGAGTGTAACATTTGAAAAATATGATCAATGTAACACACATGTGTGTTACATTTTTCTCCAATTATCAAAAAATAATTATTGAAACTGCTGAAATAATGACTAGGGTCTTTCTGAAATAATTACTGGGGTCTATACATTAAGAAATTGATAATCTACCCCACACCATAATTGATCTGGCAGATAAATCTGCCAGAAAATTGTATGGTGTGTACCTAGCATTAGACAGGGCAGTCTAGGCACTTCTGATGTTCTCGTGTGTTGCACACTATACACGTTGCCAAAATGCTCCAAAAATGAGTATAGTGTGAACAAGGCCTTGAAGAACAGATTCTGAGGTGAAAATTCACTGATGAGAAAAACAATTCTATCTATTCTCAGTCTACTAAAAACTACTTTATTTAGATATAACACAGTTTTATTTTATATTTAAATCTACTTTTTACGTTTTTACTGTTTTATTGTCTCTACTCAATGACACCTTCATTGAAGTAAGTCAGAGCTCAAATCTATGAATTATTGACCCTTTTTTTATCTCTTTCCTGCTCTCAGAAGCCATTTACTGACAGGAAACTGTTTTATGGCTGTAATTTCTTATCAGTGAGGGTTATGCTATAGTCTGACCCAGTACGACCCGGACAAAAACTGTAACTTTCATACCTGATGGTTAACTTTTTCAGGCAGAGAAGAAAAAAAGGAACACAGCCTAGTTATTTGTGTGCTTGGCACTGTACATACACATGTCTATCTCATCATGTCACATGTCACCTCGGTTGTCCTTTAAGAAATGTAATAATTTAAAAAAAGTACATTTCTGTTTTGCAATCGAAAAATCTAAAGTTTTGGCTTTAGGCTGCCAGGAACAGTCACTAGGACTGCTGTGTAAATAGCAGCAGTATCTCTCTCTCTCTCTCTCTCTCTCTCTCTCTCTCTCTTTCCAGTCCTACTACCCATACAAATTCTGGCCCACTGCAGTGATAATAGGCATGGCGTCAACTATGCAAAACTGCCTTGTCTTCCTAGCAATTAACTGGCTGTCAGTTATTAGAGGCATGGCTTTGATGGGGATCTCACTTGGCTCCACCCCTCATGGAGTCATGCGTGTTGCTGCAGAGGACAGACGAGTGGCCCACTGAGAGGTAGCAGTAGGGGAGGGGGTATCTGCACTTGGAAGTTAAGGACTGAACTTTAGACTATATATATTTACCGGTACTCAATTTCATAAAATCTAAAATTTTGGTCTGATTCAGGTGTGCTTTAAAGGGATACTGTAGGGGGTCGGGGGAAAATGAGTTGAAGTTACCCGAGGCTTCTAATGGTCCCCCGCAGGCATCCTGTGCCCGCGCAGCCACTCAGAAATGCTCCGGCCCCGCCTCCAGTTCGCTTCTGTAATTTCAGACTTTAAAGTCTGAAAACCACTGCGCCTGCGTTGCCGGATCCTCGTTTCCGCTGATGTCACCAGGAAAGCACTGCGCAGGCCCAGTATGGTCTGTGCCTGCGCCGTACGCTCCTGGTGACATCAGCGGGAGCGAGGACACGGCAACGCAGGTGCAGTGGTATTCAGGCTTTAAAGTCTGAAATTCCAGAAGTGAACTGAAGGCGGGGCCGGAGCATTTCTGAGTGGCTGCGCGGGCACAGGATGTCTGCGGGGGACCATTAGAAGCCCTGGGTAAGTTCAACTCATTTTCCTCCGACTCCCCTACAGTATCTCTTTAAGCTGAAAGCTGAGAAAACAATCAAATGTGTGTGTTTTATATATATATATATATATATATATATATATATATATATATATATATATATATATATATGTATATCACTGAAGAGATCAAGGGAACACGTAGTGCTGTATTATTGTACACGTATAATGCAGTGGTCTTGTCAGGCGGATCATAATGGTCCTGACCCTGCCATTAGATTATTAGCACATGCTTCACTCTTGGAAGCACACATTTTTGTCCACTGATCCTTCATTGGAACATCAAACATGTCCCTGAAACCAAAATTGCCAATTTCACAGCAAAATCAATTTCAGCAAGAAAGCTGTGCTCATCCCTAATCGTATGTAATAACAGTCTGATGCCTGGAACTCGCAGAATAAAGAACCCTCTTATACGTTGGTGTGTAGTGTGAATTATTCACAGGTTTGCTCAAGTGACAGTTATTCAGTTCACAATAATGCTCTGCCATCATTTTTGTTAATGTTGCTTTTTGCGACGGGATTGAATTAATGGACCAGAATGTAATGCACTTATTTACAGCCCACTAATTCAGCTTGGCTTATTAAAAATGTAAAATAACTCAAGACCCTCACATCTCCTGCATAGGATGAGTACAATCAGAAACATTTTTTCATTTTATGGGAATATTTCTTACAGTTTCTAGGTATTATAGACATGTTAAATGCTTTTTATACATGCTGTTAATGTATTGTTCACTGGCAATTAAAGTTTAAGGTAAAACGAGATCGGCACTAAATGCAACCAAGCTTCCTCTGGGGGTCGGTTCACTTACTGTGTACAACAATACAGTTTAATATTCCAAGAGAAAAGATTACATGCACCAGGTAAGTTGAAAGACTTTTACCACTTTATTCCATCCTCACAGCAAACAGGTGTATAGGCAACCTGACAGCCATGTCACGAGCCACAATTACCAATATGTATATACAAAATATATATAAAATGAAAGGAGGGACTTACCGATGCCTGCTCCCGACTCATTACTGAGTGTGCATTCCAACACATATGCCGCCGTGAGACCCTCGACTCGCACAGAGGGAAAGGACTGCACCCTTCCAGGGTTGGTTCTGCGGGAGTTTCCCCAAATGACTGCCTCGGCCTGTCCGGCCGATGATGTCAACATCTGCTTTAGCGTGCTTCAATGCTGGGCGGTATCAATGGGAAAGGAAGTTGCGCCTCACCCTGGTTAGTCAGCAATAAATTGGTGAAAGCCTTTCAATTTACTAGGCGTCTGGAATCTTTTCTCTTGAATATGGGTTGTTCACTGCCACATTCAATAAGAAGGAAACAGGCAACTCAGTAGCATGAGAGGAAATTCTACTTTTGTTATCAACTTGCAGTAAATATAGATACAGTACAAGTTTTTCTATAAAGTGATGTAATTAAAAAAGGTTCTTTGTGTGTGTTTGAAAACAGCTAAGAATTTCCAAAACTGACATTAAACTCAAGTGGCACTCCGGGAAAGTATCTATAGGGGCGCAGCTCCTGCATCCAGAGCTATGTGAGCTGAGCACTACTTAGCCTTCCCTTCCTTTAATACATCTGTCCATCTCCCAGATCAGGTGTGGGTGATACACTAGTTGTGGATATGATGATCACGATTCATGATGGACACACTTGTTTTATAACCCTTGCAAGGTGGGTCTCCAGACTTTGAGGGTCACCAAGGGGAAGCAAGGGAAGGGTTGGGAAATTGGGGAGAATCTATCAAAGTTTTGATGGGTTGCAACGATGGCAGTAAAACTCTGTTTGGAGTAGAGGGAGTCCATAAAATCTCACCTTCTTACAGGAGTAATTTGGTACACAGGTCAGGAACCATCTTTGCTTAAGGTCATGGTGAAAATCAGAATTATTGTGTTATTTTAGGGGTCCCACAGGGTAAGCCGAGGTGGTGATGCAATTAATGGGGTACTATGGCGAAAATTGAAAAATTTTAAATATGTGCAAACATATACAAATAAGAAGTACGTTTTTTTCCAGAGTAAAATGAGCCATAAATTACTTTTCTCCTATGTTGCTGTCACTTACAGTAGGTAGTAGAAATCTGACAGAAGCGACAGGTTTTGGACAAGTCTATCTCTTCATGGGGAATTTTCAGGGATTTATTTATTTTCAAAAGCACCCAGTGAATGGCAGTTGCTCTGTCCAACTGCCAAAAAACTGTGTAGCGAGCAGGGAGGCTGGCAAACATCAGTGTTTAAATCCTTTTTAGGGAATATCTTTATAAAGAATAAAAGCCATGCTGAGAATCCCCTGTGAAGAGATAGGCTAGTCGTTTCTGTCAGATTTCTACTGCCTACTGTAAGTGACAGCAACATAGGAGAAAAGTAATGTATGGCTCATTTTACTCTGGAAAAAACGTACCACTTATTTGTATATGTTTGCACATATTTTAAATTTAATTTTTTTTTTTTTGCCATAGTGCCCCTTTAAGTATTTTTTTTTTTTTATTGACTGCAATGATGAGCAGTAATTTCTTTGTTATGGTCGCTGATTGACTATTACCTGGATTTGCATATGTTTAAAGACTGATGAGACACCCCAACCTGTAAAATCTTTACTGGAAGCATTAACAGAGGGCCTTAGATTACAGTCTCTCTGTTTTCTAATCTTGGTACTCGTTAAATTGCACAAATAACTCTAATGAAAAGACCAACGGTTTTAATCATTGATTGTTACTGTCATTCTGAGAAGGAGGCAGTACTACAGAAGAGCCTGTATATTGTATGTATACACAATGGAGCCATGGCCGCTGTTACTGCAGTCACACATGGTTGCAGTATAAATCAGTGCAACCAAGGGCATATTGTAGAAAATTAGTGGCAAATGATTAGACTTTTTACAAAAATGAACTAACTACCAGGCCTGCATGTTACATAATACAACTGAGAACTACCATGTGCTTGTAACCACTCCCACCACTGAACATTGTGGTCTCAAAGCCAATAACTTCTCCAGTTTCAAAGTGTTGAAGACTATTTGATGATCTATAGAAGGGATGTCCAGCTCCAGTCCTTGAGGGCCATATCCATGCCAGTGTATAGGATGGACTGCAAAATGGGGGAATGTGTTCTACTTGATGAGCCACACATTTCCTGAATCAGTCCCATAAATTCATTTGAGCTGTGCCAAAAATGTGTGAAGACCTCTGTCCTTGAGAACTGGAGTGGGCTTGGAGTGTGACAGCTCTAATCCATACAATGGTGATAATGCTTTACAAAAATGGTGATTGTCAGTTACTTCCTGTAATTGTCAGGAGGAGTGTTCACCACAGGAATCAAGCAAACCATAATAAAAAAGAGTTATTTATTTAAGCTGGTTGTCAGAAGTTTATACCGAAATTGTAACGAGATAATCTCCAAAACAAGCCTCTTTCTGCCAAAAATATTACCAGTTTTTAGATGATCAGCTGATTATCACATTATAAAATAGAACTGAGGCCTATAGCGTTTCAACTATGAGCAGAGGCATAATTATAAATCATGTGGCACCCCCAGAAAAACCCAGAAGTCCCTTAATGCTCACACCTTTCCTTTGCCTCTTCTTGGTGACCATCAGAACATGGAGGTCCATCTTACAAGTCCCAAAAAACAAGTGTGGCCATCAATATCTTCATACTCATAACATGTGTAGCCACAAAAACACCCGATATGGAGTATCAGAGAAAGGGAAGGTTAGTGTAACAATCATGGACCTGGCGGCTGCGGGCGGGCAGGGTGTCTCCACCGCCGCTGTGGCCACCGCTGCCATTCCCTGCACTCAGTTCTGTTTTTTGCTCTCGGCGTCTAGCACGCCGAGAGCAGTCTTGTCGCCAGCTCATACGGTTGCTGTCTCGCGCGGAGACAGGACCTTTGTGCCAGTAGAAGGCGCGTCAGCTGACCTGCCGGTCGGCTGACGTCAGGGATGACTCTCGCCGCTCGGATTGGCGGAAATCCGAGGTGGGAGTGGCTGAGAGTCTCCCTCTTCCTCATAAGCCTTCATTTGCTATTCAGTCTCTGTCTGCTGTCGTGAATACTTACGTGTTAGCGCTCAGACCTTAGACTAGTATCCCGTGTGCTTTGATCTGGGAGGAAACCAGGGATTTCACACAAGACTAGGATTATTGTTGATATTGTTCTTATTGTATTGATTACCTGTGTTTGACTCTGGCTATACTCTGACTTTGCTCTAGCTTACTGATTCTGTACTTTAGCTTATCTGCCTCAAGTTGCTGAACCTCTTGCCTGATTACCGATTACTCTTCTGCCTTCTGATTTCTGTACTGATACTACCTCTCTGTTGCCGAACTTAGCCTGTCTGACCACTCTACTCACCAGTGGGCCCTCGCCACTGGTGAGGTGTGCTATTTATCTACCAGGCTTCTGGGGTGGCATCGCTACTGTTCCTTTAAGTGACTAATAGTACCTTGCCAGCTCCTCTGGTAAGGTCTCGCAAAACGAATAAAGTTACGGTTGCACCAAGCACTACTCACACACTCTCTTGGTTGCTATACCAGCATTATTGGTGATTCTGCAGATCGCCACATAATCAGGTATAGTGTCTGCATTATTGGTGATTCTGAAGATCACCATATGATCAGACGTCTGAGTTATAACACCCAACCGTTACAGAACAGCAGACCAAACTCATCATGGATACACTGGTCAGTCATGTGGAAGGCCTATTGACAATTACTGACCAATTGGCTCTCAAGGTCAGCACTCAACAGACCCAGATTTTTCAACTATCTGAGGCTCTACAAAAACTTCCCAGACTGGCTGTACCAGTGCTATTCCCCCACGTCTTAGAGCCCAGACTTCCTCTCCCCAAGAGATTTTCTGGGCAAAGGACCGATTTCATGAATTTCAAAAATCGGTGTCTCTCGTATTTTGAATTATGTCCAAGGGCTTCAGGGTCAGAGAGACAGAGAGTTATTTTATTAAAAACACTGTTATCAGGAGATTTGCATTCTTGGGCCTATAGTCTACCAGATATCCATGAGGCTTTGGCATTTGTACAAGACTTCTTCAAAGCAATGGCAGTCATATATGATATCGATTTAGCCACCACATCTGAGCGGAGGCTTAAGACCCTCAGACAGAAACTTAAAACCATTGAGAAATACGCAGCAGAATTTAGAAGGTGGGTGGTGACGGCCAGGTGGGGGCAGCATGCATTGCTTGATTGTTTTTTATCGGGCTTATCTGACTCGGTGGCCGACCTGATGTTAGGTCATCCCGAACCTAGGTCCCTTGATGAGGTCATAGCTTTAGCTGTAAAGATTGATCTGCGAGTTCGGTTTCAGAGACAGATTCGGGGTAAGCGTCGGGAGTCTAGGAAAATCCCATCTCCTTCGCAGAGTAACTTAGGTTTCTCAGAACAGTTTATGGCTTCTGAGTCTGGGGGGCAGAGGGGTTCAGGTTCCCCAACAGAATCTGATTTAGTGAGTTTAGATTCTTCACAGATCACTGATGGGCTGTATCGATCTCTTGTGGCTGGTAGTACCAAAGTGGGTTACTCAGCCACTCCTTTCGAAGATGATAGACTTCTCTTACCCTGCGTTATTAATTGGGGAGATCGAGTTCAAGAGACACAGGTATTCCTGGAGTCAGGTTCAGCAGCCAATTTTATGAGTTATGATTTTGTGCTTCGGCTGGGCCTTCCTCTCCAGTCTTTGGGTCACCATGTGGTGGTCACCGCGGTGGATAATTCACCACTGCAGGACAAACGGTGTCCTTCACCGACTCCGGAGAATATTCAGTTTCTTGTTATTAAAATGGCAACCACTTCAGTAATATTAGGTATGCCTTGGCTCGAGAAACACTCCCTTCGCATTGACTGGGGTGCCAGACAGTTATTAAGTTGGTCCCCTTATTGTCGAAACCATTGTTTGGGGAAGGTCACGTTTTGTTCTACCACTGTTCAGGTGGAGGGGTTACCTCGTCAGTACGCCGACTTCGCGGACGTATTTTGTCCCCAGGCTGCCGACAAGCTTCCACCACATCGAAGCTTCGATTGCCCCATAGAATTAAGATCAGGTTGTATGCCCCCTAGGGGCCATTTATATAATTTTCAGGACCGGAGAAACTTGCCATGAAAGAATATATTACTGACAATTTGGCCAAAGGCTTTATTCGACCATCTAAGTCCCCAGTCGGGGCTGGTTTCTTTTTTGTTAAAAAGAAGGATGGTGGTCTCAGACCATGTATCAATTATAGGGGGTTGAATAAGATTACAGTAAAAAATCGTTATCCTCTGCCCCTGATCGACGATTTATTCTCTCAGGTTACTGATGCGGGTGTGTTCACCAAACTAGATCTTAGGGGGGCATACAACCTGATTCGGATAAGAAAGGGTGACGAGTGGAAGACGGCATTTAACACGCCCGACGGCTATTACGAATATCTCGTGATGCCCTTCGGGTTGTGCAATGCCCCGGCCGTCTTCCAAGAGCTTATTAATGAAGTCTTCAGAGAGGTGTTAGGACGATTTGTCTTAGTTTACTTATACGATATTCTCATTTTTTCTCGTACTTTGTCTGAACATAGGGACCATGTGAAATATGTCTTGAATAAATTATGTCAAAACTCTCTTTTTGCCAAGATTGAAAAATGCCTCTTTGAGGTTTCCATGGTTCCTTTTTTTGGATATGTAATCTCCACAAAAGGACTTGAGATGGACCCCGATAAGGTATCTGCCGTGTTGGAGTGGCCTCAGCCTGTCGGTCTGAAGGCACTCCAACGATTTTTAGGCTTTGCCAACTATTATAGAAGATTTATAAAGGGATTTTCTTCTATAATTGCGCCCCTTACGGATCTTACAAGAAAGGGGGCAGACACCTACAACTGGTCGTCAGATGCACAGATGGCGTTCTCCTCACTTAAACAGTTGTTTTGTTCCGCCCCCATCTTAAAACATGTAGATGTGTCCCTTCCTTTCGTGGTGGAAGTGGATGCTTCGGAGATTGGGGTGGGGGCTGTGCTGTCCCAGCACTCCGGCCTTCAGGCAGATTGCATCCATGTGCATATTTCTCCAGAAAGTTCTCCCCAGCGGAAAGGAATTATGATATTGGGAATCGCGAGTTACTGGCCATCAAGCTTGCATTTGAGGAGTGGTGTCACTGGCTTGAAGGGGCTCAGCACATGATTGCGGTTTTTACAGATCATAAAAACGTAGAATACATTGAGGGTGCCAATCGACTCACTCCTAGGCAGGCTCGGTGGTCCCTATTTTTTACTCAGTTCAGCTTTGTCATTACCTATAGGCCGGGCAGCAAGAATGGTAAAGCTGATGCACTCTCGAGGTGTTTTGAGCCAGAGTTTGTACAGTCACTCAACCCGGTTGGCATTCTTCCTGAGAATGTAGTGATTGCAGCTATGGGACTTCAAGTTGAGCAGACTGTCAGTTCGGACTCCTCCTGGGTAGATAGTGGAGAACAAATGATGGTTTGGAGGGTCAGTCCAACAGACAGATGTTGGGCTTTGCCAGCCAGGGCCAGGAGGTCAAGACCATTTTCTGCCTGGCATCTTGGGTCTTTGAGGCAGGGACATCCCTTTCCCTCCCGCCCTGAACAAGCCCAGTCTTCTCCCTCCCATCCTGTTAAGTTTATGGTGAATAAGGGGGGGAGGGAAGTTCAGGGAGGGTGGTACTGTAACAATGATGGACCTGGCGGCTGCGGGATTTCCAGGGATTTCTCACAAGACTAGGATTATTGTTGATATTGTTCTTATTGTATTGATTACCTGTGTTTGACTCTGGCTATACTCTGACTTTGCTCTAGCTTACTGATTCTGTACTTTAGCTTATCTGCCTCAAGTTGCTGAACCTCTTGCCTGATTACCAATTACTCTTCTGCCTTCTGAGTTCTGTACTGATACTACCTCTCTGTTGCTGAACTTAACCTGTCTGACCACTCTACTCACCAGTGGGCCCTCGCCACTGGTGAGGTGCGCTATTTACCTACCAGCCTTCTGGGGTGGCATCGCTACTGTTCCTTTAAGTGACTAATAGTACCTTGCCAGCTCCTCTGGTAAGGTCTCGCAAAACGAATAAAGTTACGGTTGCACCAAGCACTACTCACACACTCTCTTGGTTGCTATACCAGCATTATTGGTGATTCTGCAGATCGCCACATAATCAGGTATAGTGTCTGCATTATTGGTGATTCTGCAGATCACCATATGATCAGACGTCTGAGTTATAACACCCAACCATTACAGTTAGTAGTTGGGGCCCCCAACACATCTGGGCTGCTCCTGCATACGTATTAGAACTTCGCGAGTGAGTTGGGTGCCGGGAGAGCCAAATGAGGGCTCTTCCTGCTGTCGCTAAACTCTCCAGTGGGGTAAAACACTTTCCCCCCTCCGAATCATCGCAACGCGAAGGGAGGTGTGATTAGGGGTCCAGTGATCATCGGAGGCCCGATTTACTCTTACACACCGCACAGCGTAACATTGCTGCTATAGGGCATCTGGTTTCAACACCCAGGGCTGAGCACCGCGTCCACGAAACCACCTGCTTCACTGCTCCCCCATAGTTACGTCCCTGAATGCGAGTGTAGATATTCATCTGGAGCACCGCTTGGGAAATTCAATAAATACGTTATTTGCTTAGTGAAAGGTTTTGTTTATCAAATCAAGTGATTGTTATTCGTTAAGTCGCATTTAAATTAGCCTGCAGAGATCTTGGCTTAATAAGGCAGTATCACACCGATTAAATTGCCCAAACAAAGACATTCATTTTGCCTCTGTGATTTATGTTCAGACATCATTAAAACTTAAGTGTTTCCTAGTAATTATGTATTCATTTTGGAGTAGTTCAGAAAAGGGTATAAATACAATGTCTTTCAACCCTGACAGCCATTAACAGCTAAGGAATTTCACAGATGATTTGTACAATTACTCATTCCTAATAATAATTGTAACACCAATGAAGCAAATCTTTGGGCTGCTCCGTTTGTGCAGCTTGTAATGCTTTAAATTAATCAGAATGAAACATGAATCTGAAGATAATTTCTTTAACCATGCTCAGTTTAATCTAGTTAACAAGTATGACTCTACCGAGTGATGTATCAAATATAGCAATGCAGGGAAAGTAAACTGCTCTTTAATGGGTAAATATGACTCTCTTCACTTTCCAAAAGTCATTCTCATTGCCAGTAGCTCAATGATATTGTTGCGTCAAACCGTCCCCCATAATTGCGTAATGGAGAATGAACTGTACTGTTAAGGTTCTGTAATTGGAGTAATAGCTCTAATGCTTCTGGCATATTCTGAATAGAGATAGCAAGGATCATGCCTAAAGTGATACATTAACTAAAGGGTAATCCTTGTTTGGAAAAGGGACAAAGGAAAATACATGCTCTGGAAGATAGAATATGACTATGATACAATTATCACATCTTGTAACTCTGACTGCGACCACTAGATGCGGTGAAACAGTAGGGATATTTTGGTCAATCCTGTATGGACCAGAAACACCTAAACAAGATGTAGGGGAGAAACCAGGAGCCCAATGGTGCAGGTTTGTTATGTATTCAAATGATGTAGGTGTGTATAATATATACTCACAAGGGTGGGTTGCAGATCCCTGCAACCACTGTATAGGTCTGCAGGAAATTAACAGTCCCCGCTCTGCTCTCCAGGTCCTGATAGATACTGGAAGGTCGCTCTCCTGAGATTCTTCATGGTTTACAGAGAAATTGCCAAGCTACTGCCTCCAAAGGAGGTCTGACTGGATAAACGTGTGGTATGGAAGCGCCCAATGCATAAATATACTGCAGTATTGACAAGTAGATGTACAGAGGCGCCAAAAGGATAAAATATGCTAAAATGTTTAAAATATTCGGGTGGCGGCGGTGGACCGGCCACTCAGAAATAGACTCGATGCTGTCGCTTAAGATAAAGACAATTTATTCACATACTCCATGAACAGAACCGCAGCGCGTTTCAAGGGTATATTCCCGTTTCCTCAGGCAGAGGCGCTATTCGTGACCTTGAGACTGTACTGTGTACTCATATCTGTTTATTGCCTGAGGAAGCGGGAATATACCCGTGAAACGCGCTGCGGTTCTGTTCATGGAGTATGTGAATAAATTGTCTTTATCTTAAGTAACCCATGTTTGTAAGTATAATACTTACTCCCCACTAATTCTCCCTGATCCAATACATACTACACTATATTGGGCTCTCGGTTTCTCTGTTTTATATACTGCAGTATGACCCTATCTGTATATGTACAGATATAGTATTTCTGTTGAATCAATATTAATGCATTGGGTGACTCTATCCCACCCATTAAACCACTAGATAAGGACACTTCAACAATTTAGCTGGGCAGACAATGGCTGGCAGAGGCAAATCTTGCATATGAATCTGGGGCAATTAAGGCCCATACACATGCTAGATGAGCTGAGGTGGCAGATAATGACCACCTCAGCCAAGAATCTGGTGTGTTTACAGAAGTAGGCATGAGCTCCGCTGTGCTACACAGTTCAGATTCCGCATTATGAACAAAATGGAGCCTTTAAACTTGTGGATGCAGTGGATGTTACACTTGCCCTTGTCACTGCCTACAGCCGATGCGCTACACATTCCACATTGTTTTCCTTAGTGTTTCGTCTTTCCAATACTTCCTCTTCCAGCGATCTGCCAAATGGATAAACTCGGCCAAGCAGTGGCGATAGCCCTGTATGATGGGTCCTGGTAAGAAGCTCAATTGTAGTGAGGTGCTAATGGCTCAAATCTAATGATACCAAAATGTCCCTTCAGGCTTCATCATATCTAATGATACAAAACACGGATTGGCAAGAGCACATATTCAATCAGCACCTGCCCTTTAAAATGGACTGCAGAAAGTCAGGTGCTGCTTGGAAGTGAGCGTTTACCAATCTATGTTTTGTATGCATGTTGGGGAGGTTTTCTGGGTATTCCCCCTAGTGGTATGGGCGTAAGTGGATAATGTCCCAAGTACTGAGAGCATCTTGGGAAGACTGCCTGCACTGCTCCTACCCCTCTTTTGGATGTAGCTTGTAGTGTAGTGTAGTGTAGTGTAGTGTCCAAACCTGGACATCTTCAAACACACTCTTAAAACACACCTTTTCAGACAAGCTTATAACATTCTATAGCCCTTGTTTACTTATTTGACACAATGTAATCAGAGACAAAGGGTCACTGCCTCATCCATCCTCCACCCCCTTATCTAATGTGTCCCCCACTACCCACTAGATTGTAAGCTCACAAGGGCAGGGTCCTCCTCCTAATGTTTAATGTTTTTGTCACAATATTTGTGCTGCTTGGAACTCTGTTGTACATTTTGTTATTGTATCTATGTTCCCCTTGTCGTCTTATTGTGCTTTGTAAAGCGCTGCGGAATATATTGGCGCTATATAAATAAAAAATAATAATAATAGTGCCTGCCTGTCTTGCATACCTCAATGATGTCTAATGGTCCTAGAATATCCTTTCAGGTGTTTTGGTCATTGTACAATATTTTTCCTGTCTCGTAGGATTAATTAATCATTGTTTATTAAAAGTACTGATTGATAGTAGTAATAGCTGTTCCAATTTAGAACATTTGGTTTTTGATCCCATTTCAGTAAAAGATTACAAAAAGGTGACCATCCCACTACTGTGCATAATTTTATATTTTTGCATTCCATCCAATACCATACAAACACCTCCTCTATCCAAGGCAATTTACTTCCATTCAGAATCTTGAATTTGAAGATGAGCGTGCTTAAAGCGACACTGAAGCAAAAAAAAAATATGATATTAAGATTTGTATGTGTAATACAGCTAAGAAATAAAACATTAAGATCAGATACATCAGTCTAATTGTTTCCAGTACAGGAAGATTTAAGAAACTCCAGTTGTTATCTCTATACAAAAAAGCCATTAAGCTCTACGACTTTCAAAGTCGTGGAGAGGGCTGTTTTCTGATTTTTATTATCTCAACTGTTAGTTAATTTTTTACTTTTTCTCTGCCAGAGGAGAGGTCATTAGTTCACAGACTGCTCTGAAAGAATCATTTTGAATGCTGAGTGTTGTGTAATCTGCACATATTATAGAATGATGCAATGTTAGAAAAAACACTATATACCTGAAAATAAAAACATGAGAATATTTTCTTTGCTGCTAATCTTCTAGTAATTATTCATAGTACACAACCAATTGATTATATCATATATATTTTTTCGCTTCAGTGTCTCTTTAAAATTGATCATCTCAGCTAATCCATGTGTGGCATATGTAAGATCTGCAGTAAGACGCTTTATCTTAGCTCTGACAGATAGAAGAGGGGAGGAAAAGGAAACGTGTCATCTTTTATGTATAGAAGAGGATGCTTGGGAAAAAAAACCCATATATTTTATAAATGAAAATGTACATACACATACTGTATTGTAAATCCCAAGAGCCTGACTTATATAGCTGCAGAAATGACATGTGCTGTGTTTAGTGACGTGCACTGCAATGTGATTCACCTGCACTCCTTCCCATTATAATCATGTACATATTTCAGCTACAGCAACTGACTGGGAGACACGGCTTCCATGGATGACATACCGTAAATCTTACATTTCCACTAGATTGTCCTTTCTATGCTTACACTGATAGTTTGTCTTCATAAAATATTGACACCACAAACATGACCCTAGCGTGATAAATGACAAAAATTTAGGTTAGAAAATAATATAAATATAACAGTATTAATATATGATATCTTCACTAAAAAAATGTCCACTAGTGATTTTGTGAGCAATGTTTAGTAAATGAATGTCAGAACCTTCTTGATTGTGCGCTTGTGGACATGAGCAGTGGGTGATCTTGTTGAATGTGCGCTTGTGGACATGTGCAGTAGGTGATCTTCTTGAGTGTGCGCTAATAGACATGTGCAGTGGGCGATCTTCTTGAGTGTGCGCTTGTGGACATGTGCAGTGGGTGATCTTCTTGAGTGTGCGCTTGTGGACATAGGCAGTGGGTGAAAATTGGTGAATATTATTCTGTCCTGTGCATTTGAGCAGGGGAATTAAATGTACAGGAAAAGGCCTTTAGATTCACTGCAATGTTAATTTATAGAACCACATAGCTGTCAGTATATAAAGTATAACACACATATACTGTAAACAGAACTCATATTCTCAAACTTACTGCGGAACCTTATGATTATAATGTTACCGTAATATCATGGTTGGTTGTCTGATCAGATTCAGTAAAAAACATCTCCTTGGATTTAAGAAGCTTTGGGATTGTTTTACAAATTTTTTCATGAATTACCATAACTTAACTTACTTATCTGTTTTTGCCTGATTTGAAAAAAACAATTTAAGCAGCACCCAATGAGCAAAAAAGTGCTGAAAATAAGATGAGTAATGCTGAAGTTCAGTTAAAGAGACACCATCATGAAATTTAGCAGAATGTAGTAAATTATTCAGGACATCCACTTTTATTTTAATTATCCTGGCTTCAGCAGCAGAAACACTTCGTATATCAATATATTGTTTCATATTGGTATATAATCCCGCCTTTCAAGTGATGTTAAGACTAGGCTGTTTAAATACCCAGAATTCTAATGAAATAAAGAGCTACAGTATATTTACTTCCAGCAGTGCCAACCCATACACTTTATTTGGATTATTGTATCACAAGATATGCTTGGGAAGGGGACTTGGCACGCTGTCCATTTTATTGCTGGTGCTCCCTACCACCTTTCTTTGTTGCCTCTTTAATTGGGAAAAAAACCCTATTTTGACAGTTTTCCTGGGAAAAGAGGTGAGTGGACTCACCCTAAAAGCCTCTGCGCCGCGCATATGGGCGTGGTTAAGCATAGTGTGGACATGGTCATGTGTGGGGCCAAATATACATGGCCTTAGCAGTGGTATAAAAAGTCTGCCAGGGGAAATTTGAGCTCTGTTGTAGTGTATCCCCCAAAAGTAGATGTAATCTGACAGCATTTCATCAAAAATACACATAATCTGGCAGAGGTTCCTCCAAAATACAGATAATATGGCAGTGGTTTCCTCAAAATAGACAATCTGGCAGCAGCAGTTCCCCCAACATACACATAATCTGGAAGCAGTTCGCCAAAATACGCGAAACCTGGCAGTGGATCACCCAAAATACACGTAACATCCAAAATACATGTAATCTGGCAGCAGTGGTCCCCCAACATACACAATCTGGCAGCGGTTCCCCAAAATACACGTAATCTGGCATCAGCGGTTCCCCAAAAATACAGATCTGACAGCAGTTCCCCCAAAATAGGTACCCCCAGTATAGCTAGCCAGGTCTATAGGTGTCCCCAGTATAAGTAGTCATGTGTATAGTTGTCCCCAGAATAGGTGTCTAGGTGTAGAGATGTCACCAGAATAGGTAGCCAGGTGTATAGATGTCCTAAGAATAGGTGGCCAGGTGTATAGATATTCCCAGAATAGGTGGCCAGGTGTATAGATATTCCCAGAATAGGTGACCAGGTGTATAGATGTCCCCAGAATAGGTAGCCAGGCCTATAGGTGTCCCCAGTATAGCCAGGTGTGTTCAGTATATGTAACCAGGTGTTCAGGTGTCCCCAGTATAGCCAGGTGTATAGGTGTCTACAGTATATGTAGCTAGGTGTATAGGTGTCCCCAGTATATGTAGCCAGGTGTATAGGTGTCCCCAGTATATGTAGCCAGGTGTATAGGTGCCCCTAATATAGCTAGGTGTATAGGTGTCCCCAGTATATGTAGCCAGGTGTATAGGTGTCCCCAGTATAGCCAGTCTATAGGCGTCCCCAGAATAGGTAGCCAGGTGTCCCCTCAGCAGGAGGGGAGCAGCGCAGTGGAGTGGAGCATTGTGCAGAGCAGTGGGGAAGGGCGGACGTCTCCCCCCCACTTTCCCTCACCTTGGGGCTCCCCTTCCTGGTTCTCCCCTCCAGAACATTTGCAGTGGCGGTGGCTGGCAGCGGGCATCAGCGGGCGGGACTTACCTCCTCTTCGTTCCGGCGAGTTGAAGCTGTGCGTGCTGCTAGTCTGGTTTGGTGAACACCAGAGCAGCGGCATGCACAGCTTCAACTCGCCGGAACAGGAGTAAGAAAGTCCCGCCCACTGATGGCTGCTGCCAGCCACCACCGCCGCAAATGTTCTGGAGGGAAGAGCCAGGAAGGAGAGGCCCAAGGTGAGGGAAGGGGGGGGAGACGTCCGCTTTTTTCTATTGATTCTAATGTAACAAGTTCACATCTATGCGCTTTGCTAGTGTCTGTTTGAGAAACGTAGTGTTGCATGCATTTCTGTGTGTTGCGCTGTGAAGTACACAGCAATGCAAGTGAATAGGTGAGCTTTTTAAAGGATACCCAAGGTGACCAGTGACATGATGAGAAAGACATGTGTATGTACAGTGCCTAGCACACATATAACTATGCTGTGTTCCTTTTTTTCTTTCTTTGCCTGAAAGAGTTAAATATCAGGTATGTAAGCGTCTTACTCATGCCTGACTCAGACAGGAAGTGACTACAGTGTGACTCTCACGGATAAGAAATTACAACTATAAAATTGTTTCCAAGCAGAAAATGGCTTCTGAGAGGAGAAAAGAGATAAAAATAGTTCATAGATTTTATCTGTGGCATACTGCAATGAATGTGTCATTAAGCAAAAACAATAAAAAACAGTTAAAATTTAAAAAGTAGATTTAAACATAAAATAGAACTGTGGAATATCTTAAAAAATAATTTTTAGGAGAAGGAAGATAGATACAATAGTTTATTTCATTAGTTTATTTTCACTTCGGGTGTCCTTTAAGCACATAGAAGTGCATAGCAATACACTTTAGAGATGCGTTTTTTTACCCCAATTTAAAAAAAAAATGTTTACAAAGGAAAACAAATCTTTATTGACAACTGCTAGATCAAATGAGCAAAAGGTGCTGAAAAAAAAATTAAAAAAGCTTTCAAGCGTGTTTAAGCGCATGTAAATGCATGGGTCCGCTTAAAAAAAAGTGCACCACAACTCCCTGAAGCGTGTTATGAAACGCACATCAACGCATGCGGTTTTTTATCATGCCCTTAAATACGTTTCTGAACGCACCCAATGGGAACGAGGCCTAATCTGTAGATTGTATTTCCAACTGTAGCCAGAATATTTGTAGCTTACTTTGGTAGAAAAACAGAGTTCTCTTGTGTCAAATCAGGAGTTTTGCCAGTAATTAAATGTCTTTGTAATGTGGATGTGAATGGTGTGTTTGATCTATGTTGCTGATTGGTTATTTCTAACCTCTTCTACTGCGGTCACTTACAGTTGTTTAGGAACCTGTTATACACAAAGCCCTGCAGTGCCTACAGAGCCAGTTAAACACTGTACACTATATGATCTATGAATAGAGATCCCCAAAACATTATGCTCTGTTTTGCCAACATTTTGAGATCTGTCTATGCTCAGTTCTCTCCACCAAACCTCAAATCCCAAATCCACAGTCTTGTAAGTGCTTGTTTACAAGATTTACATATCTCCTATCTGGAGCATAATTCTGCCAACAGCTGAAAAAACTTGAGTTACATAACACATCATTCATACCAGATCAACTGCTAGCTCTAATCTAATTCTTGGCTGCTATAGTAGAGCTACTTTTAACAACAAATACATAACGCTGGATGTCATTTTGGTACATTCTGAATGTGCTAAATGTGTAGTGCAGAAAAGCGGTATCTGTTCCCGGCAAGACCTTTTATCCTTCCTAGTGTGTGTCATAGCAAGCATATCAAGCTAAAATACATGTTATTCTTATTGTAAATGGGTAGACCTAAAATTACTATGAAGTTCTGTTTTCATATACTTTGGCTGTTCAAGCAGTGTAGCATGACTCTCCAGTGTTGCAAGAATAGACACTGAATCATACACCTACTGTATAGTCTCAGGCTATGAATTTTGTCTTTAAGAAACAGAGACAAAGCAAGCACAAAGAAAATTTAAGCATAAGTGGGGCAAAAAATGTGCAACAGTAAAGCTCACTGCTGGACATGAAATATGTCACTGGGAATCCCAGTTTTTTGTTGTTGTTTGTGAATACGTAGTTCTGCGCATGTGCGCTACACCACCGCCACCAACAAATTTAAAATTTGTGTGTCGCCCATTGACTTACATGGCTTCTGCAGCCCCGGGTCACTGCAGAGGTCCGACAGTAACGCACTGTTGACTTTGTGGCGGGTCACCCTCGGGCACTTCTGTTGTGACCCACTAGGGGATCGATTCGTGAAAGTGTGATAACTGCTATCACAGCAGTTATCATGCAAGCTGCCGCGCGCAAAGGTTAGCGAGTGAACAGTATTACTTTGCATGATAAGCGAAGGTTTGCGCATGATCACGTGCGCTTTTCACGTAAAAAGTGCACGCGATCGCACACAAACCTTCGCTTATCACACGAAGTAATGCTGTTCACACGCTAACCTTTGTGCGCGGCAGCTCGCGTGATAACTGCTGTGATAGCAGTAATCACACTTTTGTGAATTGAGCCCTAAGTGTGCTAGGCCCCATAGCCTTACATTGTCATTGAGTTACCCTACGGTAAAGCAGGGCAACACAACGCACACATGCAAAGCAAGTGTCAAAGGGGCCTAACTATTTCAAGCCACTAGTACCCCATGGACCGATCAGAAGAAGCCCCTGGGGTAACAGCACACATTGAGAACCTAGGGTTTACAGCAATGATCATCGAATATGATACTACCATAAATCCTGCTGCTGTGAACTTTTTGGAAAACAGATATTTTCAAAGAAAGTATTTGAACAGAAGCAAGATAAAGAGTAGCCACTGAAACGCAATTGAGTCTGTGACAAGACAGCTGTCTGATTTCATTTTAGTTAAATTTCACACAGTCCAATAGAACCGCTATCAACAGGTTCACTGAGGCGTGGCCGCAGCTTCCGCACTCCTCTGCTAGAAACAGTCACCGGAACAGCTTGGACTGAGACTAAAATAACTCTGGCCACAATGAAACAATTTCATGAATATGGGATTCTCAGCACCATTGTGACCCGACAACACTGTGGTGAATTCTGATGAAAGAGCCTTTTATGAACTTGTGGTGACAAAACCAGATCCTTGACGAACATCAATGCTATTTTTTTTATTTTTTGCAGTCCAACACATTTTAATCACATAAGAAAACTGACAAGCGCAAGGGCAAGTGCAAGCAATCTGTCTATCCATATTACCGTTGCAGCATCCAGAGAGTGAAAATTGTGTCTACAAAGCGATATGCACTATTTCATGCCTGAACCTTAAATATGCAATGAGTTTTGATGGGAGTGATTAGAAGTGACAAAACAAATGTGCCGAACTGTTGTGTGTTGATAAAGCAATTCTGGTAACCCAGATTCTGTAAATATTTTATTTCAGCTGTACATCTAGCAATTACGCAGATGGAGCAGAAGTGATTGCAGTTTCAACAAAATTAGACGTTGCCTCAAAGTCATTACTTTCAAAACAAGTGCAGCTGATGTGACTGTGGGCTCCAATGAGACCGTCTTTTAGGATTGAGAAAGGGTAGCCGTTAATGTATTCTAACGTTTCAGATGAAATGGATCAAAACGAGGCATAATGCTAATCATGCTGCTACATGCAAATTCTTTGTGGTTTCGGTATTTGTTTCAGCCATTTTCATTTCCCTCTACAGGCCCCTTTTAATTGCATCATTTCCCCAAAGTAATTACCTGTAATACCATGCCGTAATGGAGGATGTATCTCTTATTATGCAGATTTTATCTCAGGTCTTAAGAGACATTTCATTTTACAATCTAAAGTGAACCTGTATAAAAAAATGAGCTTAGGAAGCTATGTGTATGAACATAAGTAATAAGTACAGATGGTCAGTGAGATGAAAATAATTCCACATGTCATGCAAGTTGTATGGCGTTAGGAATTGGAATAAGTCTAGTCAATTGAGGTTCCTGTTAATTTTGATTGGCCCAATTCCAATCTGCATTCAAAAGTCCAATATTTGCACCCAAGTCAGAATTGTTGTATCTCATTGCTCATAAATAATATTAAAGGACCATTATTATGAAAAATTATAACATTTCAAATACATGTATATAAAAAGTACATTTGTCTCAAAAGAAAATGCACTATAGATAACTTTTCTCCTATGTTGCTTTCACTTACAGTAGGCAGTAACAATCTGACACATCTAAAAGGTTTTGGACTAGTCTATCTTCTTATGGGAGATTTTCAGTATCTCCTTTATTGTCTACAAAAGATTGCTTGGCAAGGCTCTAAACAAAGATGCCAACCAGCCTCGATACTTGTTTGCCATTTTGCCAGTTAGACTGAGCAACTGCCATTAAGCAACTGCCATTAAGTAAGTACTTTTAAAAATACAGAAAACCTTGAAACTCCCCATGAAGAGATGGATTAGTCCAAAACCTGCCGGATCTTTAAGAGTATTACAAGCTATTATAAGTGAAAGCAATGTTGGAAAAATAAATGTATGGAGCATTGTACGCTGGAAAAAATTTATATTTTATACATATGCATACACATGAATTTAAATTTTTTTTTTTTTATTTATGATAATGGTCCTTATGGCTGTTAGCATTCCCTGTAAGACCTGTATTTTTGAAGTCCTTCCAATATTTATTTTTTACAAAGCTAACTTGAAAATTAAATAAGTAATATGTTACTAATGGGAACAAGAACAAGATCTCTTCATGAGTAAACTCTGCATGTTATAATTTGTTATTTTTATAGCATGAAGAACTGCAGTTTAAATTGCTCGTTGTCACATAGGTATTCTAGAAATGCACTGTAAAAATGTTTTCCAATGGAGGCGCAAAGGTATACATTTTCACATCTGTTTTTGCATGCGGTTTTATGTAAAAAAGATCTAGTAATTTTATTCCCTCTTTCAAAAGGCATATTAGTAAAAACGCAAAATGCAAATGAATGAAAAACACAGAACCGCATATACCAGAAAATGCGTGGTTTTTCACATGGACAAGTGTGCTCTCAGGCTAAAACATTACTGACCCAATTTGAAATAAGTTCTTGGCAGTCGGGTGTTGTTTATTTTGATTGCTCAGAAAACAAACTCACTGCAATTCCATCTATTGATAGAGATCAGTGTCACATTTTTTTTTTGTATAAATGTAAACAAATACACCAGTAAAAAATAAACAAGTAAATAAATAAAGAAACTAAGACTGAAACTGAAACCCACCCAACTGAAACTGACAAAAATATAAAAAGAAACAAAAAAAGCCATGACAGGAGACAACCATGTTGTGCTAGCGCCGTGATTTTATGAAGAATGCGCAGTGAAGGAACATTTAATGCAGACAATGCAGAGCACAGATATCAATAAGTTACAGCAATGAAACTAATGTTCAGTTTAATTTGTTTTTCTCATTTCTCAGAATGTCAAGGCAAGATTACATTTACTCTGTATGGATCATTTGCAACACAAATCAATATAATCTAAGCATAACACATACGTTTAAAGTGTTTAAAATGTTGCCAACATAATCGAGATAAACAAAAGCAGAAAAATAAAACAAAAGTAGAAATATAAAAAAGAAGAAAAATGACTACTTCCTTGTATTTACGTGGGAATTTAATAATAAAATGTATTGTTGTCTATCTGCTTGTTAACCTTTATTAGTTTGTTGATAATTATAGACACTACTGAAGGACTTCTTAATCTATAAAGTCATTGTTAACTTCAAGCCGATGTTTGCAAACAAAAAATGTGCTTGAGGGCCCGTTTCCACTATCGCGAATCCCCATGCGTTGCCCGCATGCGGATTCGCACAGTCAGTACAAGTGGATGGGACTGTTTCCACTTGTGCGTTTCCCCGCACGTTTTTCTGTGCAGAAAAAATCTGCAGGGTAGGGCCCTCAGAATTCGCCTGCATGTGGAATGCAGGCGAATCGCACGCAATGTATTTAATAGGGAAATCGCATGCGTTTTCCCCATGCGTTTTTTGCCGCGATTTCGCATGCGATTTCGCATAGGTATTAATGTTAATTTACACAGGCAGTGACATGGTTAAATTCGCATACAGCCTTACCTATGCGAAATCGCATGCGAAATCGCGGCAAAAAACGCATGCGGAATCGCACCCGCATGCGATTTGCCTGCGGTGATTCGCCGGCGATTCCGCAACGCTATAGTGGAAACGGGGACTGACCTAGCATTGCAATTTGCAATAGTTATGGATTAAAACAGCATGGTGACCAAGGCAAGGAAGGAACGTTCTATGTTTCCTAATTGGCAGTGTTACCAACCATCAGTAAATTTACTGACAGTCAGTAAAAAGTAAACAAAAAAGTAAACAAATCTGGGCTGGCAGTAAAGTCTGTTATAACTTTGTGGTGTCAGTAAAAAAACCCTCTCTCTTCCCTTGTAGATCACAGCACTAACTGCTTATCAATTCATGTGTCATTTTAGAATGTACACTGCTCTAGCTAAAGGTGGCCATACATCAGTAGACTTGGTGGCCGATCGACCATCAGATTCGATGATTATTATCAAATGAAAATCTTTGCCACCAAGAGTATGTCCGATCGACAGTTCTACCAATTTCAGGCCGAAATTGGTTGCATGTATCGATTGGACAGTCTGTAAAATCTTGGGTCAACATGCTCGATCAGGTGTGTGGCAGTAACCCCCAGCCTCGACCCCCCAATGTAGCTGTACACCTCCTCTGCTCCCACTTCCCATGCATTAATACTTTACCTATCCACACTCTTCTTCCTCATTCGCACTCCACGTTGCTAGTCTATGGCATGTGTTCTGTCAGTACATTTTTTAAGGTTTGTCTGTAAAAAAAAAATTCTGAGCTTGGCAACACTGCTAATGAGTCAGTTTACAACTGTTATAACACGCTGATGTATACTGACCCATAGGAAAACATGGAAAAGTCCTTCTTATCAGTTATCAGTTGTGTTATAGCTGACGGCAACTGATTCTATGTTACAGTAAGGCCTCATTCACATCAGGGTCGTTTCTGTGCGCTTTTCACAACGCATTGCCCAGTGCGTTCTGCAAGGTATTGATTTTCCCATGTAATTAAATGTAGCTTGTTCACATCTATGCGCTGCGCTGAGGTGAATTACAAAAACGTAGTGTTGCATGCATTTCTGTGCATTGAATGTAAATCGCACATCAATGCAAGTGAATAAGTGCTATTTTTTAGCGCATAGAAGCGCATACAAGTGCGTGCGTTTTTTTACCCCTATTTGAAAGAAAAATATATTTACGTATGAACTTTATTGACAACTGCTACTGCTACAATAAGCAAAACATGCTTAACCACTTCGCCATATCTGGACGCATATATCCGTCCAGATAGGCAGTGGTGCTGCAGCTGTGTGGTGCGCGCGATCGCGCTCCCGCTGCCTCCCGCTGCCCCCGATCAGTGAATGGGAATATAATTCCCATTCACCGATCTAAGTCCCCGGCAGAAATACCGACGCTTTCTCATCAGAGAGCGTGGTATTCCTGCCCCCAGGAAACGTCTTCTCTTCATTTTAGTTCCTAGATGCGACATCGTTCGCATCCAGGAATTTTTTGAATGTGGCCATCTTGTGGCCAAATAGTAAACTGCACCCACATACCTGTATTGAATAAAAAAATACATTATATTACATCTAAAATTGGCTATTTACCTCCCAAACTAAAATTACCCAAATACATTTTTGTATTAAAAAAAAATAAAAAAATTTACAATTAAAAAAAAAAACTACATAAATAGTTACCTAAGGGTCTGAACTTTTTAAATATACATGTCAAGAGAGTATCTTATTAAATTTTTTAAAATTATAAGCTTGTAAATAGTGATGGACGCAAATTGAAAAAATGCACCTTTATTTCTAAATAAAATATCGGCGCCATAAATTGTGATAGGGACGTAATTTAAATGGTGTAATAAGCGGGACAAATGGGCACATAAAATGCATGGGTTTTAATTACTGTAGCATGTATTAATTTTAAACTATAATGGCCAAAAACTGAGAAATAATGATTTTTTTCCATTTCTATCTTAATCTTCCTGTTAAAATGTATTTACAGTAAAGTGGCTCTTAGCAAAATGTACTACCTAAAGAAAGCCTAATTAGTGGCGGAAAAAACGAGATATAGATCAATTAATTTTGATAAGTAGCGATAAAGTTATTAGCGAATGAATGGGAGGTGAACATTGCTCGGATGCATAAGATTTTCGAAACTGTAGGCTGAAGTGGTTAAAAAAGCGCACCGCAGCACACTGAAATGCAAACTAAAGCGTGCACCAGGGCCGGGCCGAGGCATAGGCTGGAGAGGCTCCAGCCTCAGGGCGCAGTGTAGGAGGGGGCGCAGAATTCATTCAGCTGTCATTCCTAATTGTGTTTGAAGCAGAAAGAAATAATCAAAGGGGATACATGGCAGTGACTGCAAGCCAGATAACTAGATATTAAGATGTTGGGGAGGTTGTGGGCCCTGTGGCGCCTCTTAGTCTAATAGCAATCAGTGTGTGATGGCTGGGGTGGCAGGGATGGAGGGGCGCACTTTGCTGTCTCAGCCTTGGGTGCTGGAGGACCTTGTCCCGGCTCTGGCGTGCACAAATGCATGCATTTTTTCATCATGCACTTTTAAACGTTTTTCAACGCACCCAATGTAAATGAGGCCTTACATGCTAATAAGGTTCAAACTGAAGGAGGAATTTGGGGCACACAAATGACTAAAACATATCATACAGTTATTGGTTATCTGAATCAGTGATTTGACAGTCCCAACTTCTACCTCTTGAATGGGGTTAATTAGTATATTTAAAAAAAAATGTTGATCATTAATCATTACTCCCTACATCTCACAGACATACAAATATTTCTAGGTAAGCTTTTGCATATACAATCTTTTCCAAGATCAATCTTTTTATTATTATTATTATTACTTTTATTGTTAACAGTTATTATTTGTATTTACAAAGTCCCATAGCCCTCTCCATGTTGTTGTACAGAGTACAATACAGATAATAGTGGGGACCGTATAGTTCATGCACATTATCATAACATCTAAGTGAGTGGTGACATTAGGTGAAGGGGAAACAGAGGCTAGCAGATTAAGGGCTGGTTCTTACTGCAAGAACTTTTTCCAGGCGCTTGTGATATTAAAAGCTCTTGCTAATGTAATGGTATGTGTGTGTCTTGAACAATTTTTTTTATAGAAATCACCCATAGCATTGCCTTAGCAAGACTTTTTCAAATCACTAACGATTGCAGTAAAATAACTTTCCCAATAAAGAAGGAAAGTGAAGGTCAGCACTGCAGTCTTCCGTGTTTATTGGATGAAACTTGTATAACACAATATGTAACAGTAGTGAGCATGATTTGCAAATAAAGTGGAATGCACATACCGATCCTGGTGGACAGTCAGTGGATGGGTGGGTGCTGGACAAGGGTAGGCTACCCTAAGTGAGCTTGCCACTCTTGGATTGGTGCAGTAGCCACCCTCCCATGAATAATAGCTGCAGTGCCAACAGCTTCACTCTCCCACTACTGTCAAATAACTTTCCTTTTCTTTGCTAATGTTGATAAGAAAATTGATTCAGAGAGGAAACTATTGTTCGTTTTTCTCTATTTTGTAGTCAGATTATTTTCACTGCCAATGTGTTTCTGTTGTTTACATTTTGGAACAAGCAAATGTAAGGGCCCTTTTCCACTAGCGGCGTTTGCGATGCTGAATCGCAAAAACGCAAACCGCTAGCGATTTTACAATCGCTACGGTTTGCTTTTTAACATGGGAATCGCGGTAGGTCATTTCCACTACCGCGATTCGTTTTTGCGGGGAACGCGAACGCGCGGCGGAGCGATAATTGCCGCGATTTTGCTATGCAGTGCATAGCATAGCAAAATCGCGGCCGCAAACGTCGGGGGAATCGCCGGTTTTGCGATTCAGCAATCGCTAGCGTTCAGCGTGAACGCTAGCGATTGCAGGTGGAAAAGGGCCCTAAGGGTTTCATACAAAAAACAAATAAACAAACAACCAGTGTTTTAAAAAGATGGTGATGAACTTTATATGTGTGTGGCCACCCCTAGAGTCTGATGTATAGAATGATGCAAACAAAATAATCTAATGATGCCACATGGACTAAATTTAAAGAGACACTGAAGCGAAAAAAAATTATGATATTATGATTTGTATGTGTAGTATAGCTGAGAAATAAAACATTAAGATCAGATACATCAGTCTAATTGTTTCCAGTACAGGAAGAGTTGAGAAACTCCAGTTGTTATCTCTATGCAAACAAGCCATTAAGCTCTCCGACTAAGTTAGTCCTGGAGAGGGCTGTTATCTGACTTTTATTATCTCAACTGTAAGTGAACTGTATACTTTTTCTCTGCTAGAGGAGAGGTCATTACTTCACAGTCTGCTCTGAAAGAATCATTTTGAATGCTGAGTGTTGTGTAATCTGCACATATTATAGAATAATGCAATGTTAGAAAAAACACTATATACCTGAAAATAAAAGTATGAGAATATTTTCTTTGCTGCTAATCTTCTAGTAATTATTCATAGTACACAACCAATTCATTATATCATATTTTTTTTCGCTTCAGTGTCTCTTTAAATATTGTATTATTTATTGCTGTCAGTTATTCTATCTGGCTCTTGAAGGCAAGTGGTGGAGCTGAATATATGAGTGTTCTACTATTGCAAAACATATTTGCAAACATGAATATGTTAATGTGCCTATGGAGTAAATTATTTATGCAGCTGCTGTAAGTTCCGTATCTTTGACTAATTCCTGTGGTGTTGGAGTGTGTTACCTTACAGTCTAATCCTCTATGGAAAAGCACTTGAAATATACACAGAACCCATTTTACCAAGGTCAACTCTATCACACATCAACCCTGCAGACAGAGCTTGGTAATACAAAGTCGAATAGAAAAGTCACATGAAATAGAGAATTTACCTGCCTTTAGCACATCAAATAAGATATAGCAGTAAACATATTCTTCCAGCAATGATGTTGTTATAAATCACAACCAGCAGACAGATATCTTTTGACACCCCAGTAGATAACAATAATGATTGGTTTGCTTTGCTAAGATTGTCAAAAGGCGTTTTAACTTTGATATGACATTTGTTAGGCAGATGTGGTAGGATAAGCAGTAGACTGGCCTTTCTGAACATCAAACATAATAATGCATTACATCTTAATGTGTAAATGCAGAATCTTTTTTAGCTATAGAGTGGGGAGAGTTAAAACCTATGCCAGGATGTGTTCCATCCTTAGTCTAACTTTGGAAAATTTCCTCTTGTTCCTCACTGACTATCCCAGATGCAGTGTTTCCTTTCACTATCTGTCCCAGATCCAGTTAGGGAGATTTCCTCTCACTTCCTTACTATCTATCCCAGATCCAGTTAGGCAGATTTCCTATCACTTCCTCACTATCTGTTCCAGATCCAGATGGGGAGTTTTCTTCTCACTTCCTCACAATCTATCCCAGATCCAGTTGGGGAGATTTCCTCTCACTTCCTTACTATATGTCCCAGACCCAGTTGGGGAGATTTCCTCTTGCATCCTCATTATCGGTACCAGATCAAGTTGTGGAGATTTCCTCTTGCTTCCTCACTATCTGTCCGAGATCCAGTTGGGGAGATTTCCTCTTGCATCCTCATTATTTGTACCAGATCCAGTTGGGGAGTGTATTGCCTGGGCACTAGATACTAGCAGATACATATATATATCGAGAAGTCAGGGATAGCCAAAGGTCATACACGTATCAGAAACAGAGGTACCAGGAGTCAGACAAAAACAAAGTTGTTAACAGGCCGTGGTCTAAACTGAGTATCAGATGTCTGCAGTATAGGAAGGATGAGACTAAACAAAGTGAGGGGCACGCTGGGTCATACACAGGAAAACAATCAGGAGAATATACAATATACAATATACAAGACTGATCTATCTAGAGTACATATATATCGACAGAGTCTGCATATATATATAGCTCTGAAAACTAGCTGACTTAAGCACAATAGCAAGGCAAGGTCCAGCGCTCAGCGAACTGATAGCTATAACGGACAGCGAGTAACTGAATGCTCTGGGCTTATATAGAAGGAATAGATCACAGACCAAGCCCCCAGGAAAATCAGACCAATCAGCAAGTGGCAGCTGACCGTAGGAATCAGCTGACACACCTCAGGCACGCCTCCTTAACCTATAAAGGCAGCTCTGAGTTGCACGCGTCCTCCTAGGGAGACTGCCAGAAACAACACGCTGACTCACATCTACAGGGGAGCCAGGGATGTGTCTTAACAAAGAGGAAGCTTCTTGCAGCTGCTCAACATTGTCAGAGCAGACTCCAGAGATAACACCAGATAAGTTTGTTACTGGGAGATTTCCTCTCACTTCCTCACTATCTGTCCCAGTTCCAGTTGGGGAGATTCCCTTTTACTTCCTCACTATCTATCCCAGATCCAGTTGGGGAGATTCCCTTTTACTTCCTCACTATCTATCCCAGATCCAGTTGGGGAGATTTCCTCACACTTCCCCACTATCTATCACAGATCCAGTTGGGGAGATTTCCTCTCACTTCCTCACTATCTATCCCAGATCCAGTTGGGGAGATTCCCTTTTACTTCCTCACTATCTATCCCAGATCCAGTTGGGGAGATTTCCTCTCACTTCCTCACTATCTATCCCAGATCCAGTTGGGGAGATTCCCTTTTACTTCCTCACTATCTATCCCAGATCCAGTTGGGGAGATTTCCTCTCACTTCCTCACTATCTATCCCAGATCCAGTTGGGGAGATTTCCTCACACTTCCCCACTATCTATCACAGATCCAGTTGGGGAGATTTCCTCTCACTTCCTCACTATCTATCCCAGATCCAGTTGGGGAGATTCCCTCTTGCTTCTTCACTATCTGTCCGAGATCCAGTTGGGGAGATTTCCTCTCACTTCCTCACTATCTATCCCAGATCCAGTTGGGGAGATTGCCTCTTGCTTCTTCACTATCTGTCCGAGATCCAGTTGGGGAGATTTCCTCTTGCATCCTCATTATCTGTACCAGATCCAGTTGGGGAGATTTCCTCTCACTTCCTCACTATCTATCCCAGATCCAGTTGGGGAGATTTCCTCTCACTTCCTTACTATCTATCCCAGATCCAGTTGGGGAGATTTCCTCTTGCTTCCTCACTATCTGTCTGAGATCCAGTTGGGGAGATTTCCTCTTGCATCCTCATTATCTGTACCAGATCCAGTTGGGGAGATTTCCTCTCGCTTCCTCACTATCTGCCCAAGATTCAGTTGGGAAGATGTCTTCTCGTTTCTTCGCTATTTGTCCCAGTGTGGCTAATTAAAACAGATTAGATGGCAGCAGTCTATAACTAAATCTAAGTCTGAAACTAAGGAAGAGAAAAGAGAGAGAATTAAATTATAGAGTACGTAGGCTAAGTTGACTTAGGTTCCATCGCAACTACGCCACCCCAAACCTACAGTGTTTTCTCCTAGGCTAAGAAACAAAAGAAAATCTTTAAAAATACTCAAGAACAGTATAATAAATGACAGTCAAGCCAATTAAGTTTCACTATGTCATACTGTAATAAACTCTTCAGCGGAAGTTTAAATGTTGAGGGCTGTCACAGGGTCGCATTGTCACAGCTGTTTCAGCAGAATGCAGTGTCTCTGTGGAATCATCTGTTTGTGACACCAAGACAATTCTATATTAAAGTGTGTGAGTATGTTTATATAGTTTCCACAATGCAATAAGAAAAGAGTATACCATTTCTGTGGGTCGCAATAGATGCTTAACAACACAGAGAAGCATAGTTGAACAAACATGGATAATCTGAAAAAGCAATACATAATTTAAATATGCAGATAAAAACCACTAAAAGCTTTATTTTAAAACACAAAGAAAAAAAGCTCTGGTGTTGGCCTGCAAAAAATCAACTTCCAATTGTCTTCAAAAAATAGGATTAGCCTGCTCATATAAACAAATGAACATGAAGCCAAGGGGCATATCAAGTCTCTTTCTTAAAATATGGTCCCTACTCTAGTGTCTTAAAGTGGTCTAACACCCAGCATTTCAACTTTGCTTTAAAAGATTGGTTACAGCTTAGAAACGATTATGCCAGATTTTTTTTTTTAGCAGAAATTCACTGAATGGATTAAACATGACATTTTAGTGCTGCATTTAGCTAGAAATCCTCCTCCGTGCTTGCTTGTTTAGTTACAAATGTATCTATTTACAAAGTAATAAACAAACACTGCTCTGAGAGAACAAAGAGGGCTTCCCCGGCAGGCTTTTCAGAGGTCTAATTGCATTCCAAACAAAGATACATTTGTAACTAAAGATAAGAACGGATGCGGATTCCTAGTTAAATCCAACACTAAAATGTCATGTTTAACCCATTCAGTGAATTTCTGCTTAAAAAAAAATCTGGCATAATAATTTCTAAGCTGTAAGCAATCTTTTAAAGCAAAGTTGTAATGCTGGGTGTTAAACTGCTTTAACAGTAGGATGTGCATTGCAATCAATAAACATGCCAGATAATCACACAGATGCTGCAGAAAACTCCACAAAGTACTGTTGGAGGTCTTCACTGCATCTGCTTGCTGTAGACTCTAAGCAGTGGCAGAACCAGGGGGAGCTTACCAGTGCTGTAGCACCTCCAACATTTTCATTGACACCCTGATAGCACCCACATCCCTTCCCACTAATGTGGCGGTGGGTGCGTGTAGAGCAGGTTACGATTCTTACGTTGCCGGTATCCACATGCCACATGTACGTACTTTCTGGTCCCTTGCGATCCATCTCTCTTAGAATGCAATTTCTCATGGGAAAGGGGGTATCAGCTTCTGATTGGGATGAAGTTCAATCCTTGGTTACAGTTCCTCTTTAAGGACTTGCCATTTCCATGTGTAATCATTGTCATTGTGTAGTGCAATGCTCCTGTGCTAGGTTCAGACAGAGACTCGGAACAGATATACATGTACTTCTGTACATAAAGTCTTACTGTAATGGGTTACTGCAGGTTGCACATTAATTGTTTTTTCTTTTCTGTGCATTAGCTTATTAAATAAGCCTGTATGTGGGAAAGCGAACATGCTGAAACAGGAGCAGCACCATTTCCTTGATGCATTTATTCATTAAGCAGTGTGAGGTGCCCTGGATCCATGTCTTTTAATTTCCTTGGTGCACAATTCTATGACATTAGAATTTCCTGGAGAGAAAAATATTTAAGTCCCTTCTGGAATACAATCTCGCTATTAAGGTTGAATTTGTACAAGAGATAAGAAGACGGCCAGCTCTATATTCCCCTAGCAGTTATTGTAGCTGTTAGAAATCAGTCTTTTTCTCGGTTCTGTGATTTAGCAATACTGCCAATTCCTTATCTTACTTAATAATTTTCCACATTTGATCTCAATTCTTAATTTATAAAGCTAAGTGCTCCAGCAGAATTTGAGTCAAGTCAGGTGTTAAGTTGTTAACTTGCCAAGTACAGAAGGAAAATCGGCATATAATAAATAGATGCTGATGGTTCCTCGTCTTTCAGTTAGGACACAAAACTGAAGGGATCAGAGCCAGATTTTCCATAAGGCACTATAGGCTTGTGCCTACAGGCTTCTGATGATGTCGAGGTGGCTCACAGCTCTCCCTATGCAGAGTCTCAAGCGGAGCGTAAATGAGAGGTTACTTACCTGGCCATGCAATGCGCATTCCACTTACAAGTAGTGTTGGGCGAACATCTAGATGTTCGGGTTCGGGCCGAACAGGCCGAACATGGCCGCGATGTTCGGGTGTTCGACCCGAACTCCGAACATAATGGAAGTCAATGGGGACCCGAACTTTTGTGCTTTGTAAAGCCTCCTTACATGCTACATACTCCAAATTTACAGGGTATGTGCACCTTGGGAGTGGGTACAAGAGGAAAAAAAATTTAGCAAAAAGAGCTTATAGTTTTTGAGAAAATCGATTTTAAAGTTTCAAAGGGAAAACTGTCTTTTAAATGCGGGAAATGTCTGTTTTCTTTGCACAGGTAACATGCTTTTTGTCGGCATGCAGTCATAAATGTAATACATATAAGAGGTTCCAGGAAAAGGGACCGGTAACGCTAACCCAGCAGCAGCACACGTGATGGAACAGGAGGAGGGTGGCGCAGGAGGAGAAGGCCACGCTTTGAGACACAACAACCCAGGCCTTGCATGAGGACAAGAAGCGTGCGGATAGCAATTTGCATTTTGTCGCCATGCAGTCATAAATGTAATACAGATGAGAGGTTCAATAAACAGGGACCGGAAACGCTAAGCCATCACAGATGTTCATTGTTCATGTTACTTGGTTGGGGTCCGGGAGTGTTGCGTAGTCGTTTCCAATCCAGGATTGATTCATTTTAATTTGAGTCAGACGGTCTGCATTTTCTGTGGAGAGGCGGATACGCCGCCGATCTGTGATGATGCCTCCGACAGCACTGAAACAGCGTTCCGACATAAGGCTGGCTGCCGGGCAAGCCAGCACCTCTATTGCGTACATTGCCAGTTTGTGCCAGGTGTCTAGCTTCGATACCCAATAGTTGAAGGGTGCAGATGGATTGTTCAACACAGCTACGCCATCTGACATGTAGTCCTTGACCATCTTCTCCAGGCGATCGGTGTTGGAGGTGGATCTGCACGCTTGCTGTTCTGTGTGCTGCTGCATGGGTGTCAGAAAATTTTCCCACTCCAAGGACACTGCCGATACCATTCCCTTTTGGGCACTAGCTGCGGCTTGTGTTGTTTGCTGCCCTCCTGGTCGTCCTGGGTTTGCGGAAGTCAGTCTGTCGGCGTACAACTGGCTAGAGGAGGGGGAGGATGTCAATCTCCTCTCTAAAGTCTCCACAAGGGCCTGCTGGTATTCTTCCATTTTGACCTGTCTGGCTCTTTCTTCAAGCAGTTTTGGAACATTGTGTTTGTACCGTGGATCCAGAAGGGTATAAACCCAGTAATTGGTGTTGTCCAGAATGCGCACAATGCGTGGGTCGCGTTCAATGCAGTCCTAGGCCGAAGAGGTCATAGCCTAGGGTCACAAAACCTGTTTATTTGGGCAATTTCAATGGTGGCGACTGGCGAGTCTGACGTACATAAATCGCAGCAATGGCCGTTAGCAACGTCTGAATCTCACGAAATGTCTCATGCAGGTAGAAGACATATTGTTAGACTTGGGCTCCAAAGATGGGTTCCCTACATCTCTGCAAACCAGAGTTACAGGGCTCCAAATTTGGTAAAATCCCCCATAGGCTTTCATTGGGCCTCCTATTTACAGTTCCAAAATCTCACATCTTTTCAAAGGGCAATTACTCAGCAGTGGCAAATTTTCTAGCATTGTAGGGACCCTTAGGGGGAACATGACTGGTGAGTTTCGGGCCCCTAGGCCAAAGAGGTCATAGCCTAGGGTCACAAAAACCTGTTTATTTGGGCTATTTCAATGGTAGTGATGGTGACGTACACAAATCGCAGCAATGGCCGTTAGCAAAGTCTGAATCTCACGAAATGTCTCATGCAGGTAGAAGACATATTGTTAGACTTGGATTCCAAAGATGGGGTCCCTACATCTCTGCAAACCAGAGTTACAGGGGTCCAAAATTGGTAAAATCCCCCATAGGATTTCATTGCCTCCCTATTTCACTTTCCAAAATCTCACATCTTTTCAAAGGGCAATGGCTCAGCAGTACCAAATGTTCTAGCATTGTAGGGACCCTTAGGGGGAACATGACTGGTGAGTTTCGGGCCCCTAGGCCGAAGAGGTCATAGCCTAGGGTCACAAAAACCTGTTTATTTGGGCTATTTCAATGGTAGTGATGGTGACGTACATAAATCGCAGCAATGGCCGTTAGCAAAGTCTGAATCTCACGAAATGTCTCATGCAGGTAGAAGACATATTGTTAGACTTGGATTCCAAAGATGGGGTCCCTACATCTCTGCAAACCAGAGTTACAGGGGTCCAAAATTGGTAAAATCCCCCATAGGATTTCATTGCCTCCCTATTTCACTTTCCAAAATCTCACATCTTTTCAAAGGGCAATGGCTCAGCAGTACCAAATTTTCTAGCATTGTAGGGACCCTTTGGGGGAACATGACTGGTGAGTTTCGGGCCCCTAGGCCGAAGAGGTCATAGCCTAGGGTCACAAAAACCTGTTTATTTGGGCTATTTTAATGGTAGTGATGGTGACGTACATAAATCGCAGCAATGGCCGTTAGCAAAGTCTGAATCTCACGAAATGTCTCATGCAGGTAGAAGACATATTGTTAGACTTGGATTCCAAAGATGGGGTCCCTACATCTCTGCAAACCAGAGTTACAGTGGTCCAAAATTGGTAAAATCCCCCATAGGATTTCATTGCCTCCCTATTTCACTTTCCAAAATCTCACATCTTTTCAAAGGGCAATGGCTCAGCAGTACCAAATTTTCTAGCATTGTAGGGACCCTTAGGGGGAACATGACTGGTGAGTTTCGGGCCCCTAGGCCGAAGAGGTCATAGCCTAGGGTCACAAAAACCTGTTTATTTGGGCAATTTCAATGGTAGTGATGGTGACGTACATAAATCGCAGCAATGGCCGTTAGCAAAGTCTGAATCTCACGAAATGTCTCATGCAGGTAGAAGACATATTGTTAGACTTGGATTCCAAAGATGGGGTCCCTACATCTCTGCAAACCAGAGTTACAGGGGTCCAAAATTGGTAAAATCCCCCATAGGATTTCATTGCCTCCCTATTTCACTTTCCAAAATCTCACATCTTTTCAAAGGGCAATGGCTCAGCAGTACCAAATTTTCTAGCATTGTAGGGACCCTTAGGGGGAACATGACTGGTGAGTTTCGGGCCCCTAGGCCGAAGAGGTCATAGCCTAGGGTCACAAAAACCTGTTTATTTGGGCAATTTCAATGGTAGTGATGGTGACGTACATAAATCGCAGCAATGGCCGTTAGCAAAGTCTGAATCTCACGAAATGTCTCATGCAGGTAGAAGACATATTGTTAGACTTGGATTCCAAAGATGGGGTCCCTACATCTCTGCAAACCAGAGTTACAGGGGTCCAAAATTGGTAAAATCCCCCATAGGATTTCATTGCCTCCCTATTTCACTTTCCAAAATCTCACATCTTTTCAAAGGGCAATGGCTCAGCAGTACCAAATTTTCTAGCATTGTAGGGACCCTTAGGGGGAACATGACTGGTGAGTTTCGGGCCCCTAGGCCGAAGAGGTCATAGCCTAGGGTCACAAAAACCTGTTTATTTGGGCTATTTCAATGGTAGTGATGGTGACGTACATAAATCGCAGCAATGGCCGTTAGCAAAGTCTGAATCTCACGAAATGTCTCATGCAGGTAGAAGACATATTGTTAGACTTGGATTCCAAAGATGGGGTCCCTACATCTCTGCAAACCAGAGTTACAGGGGTCCAAAATTGGTAAAATCCCCCATAGGATTTCATTGCCTCCCTATTTCACTTTCCAAAATCTCACATTTTTTCAAAGGGCAATGGCTCAGCAGTACCAAATTTTCTAGCATTGTAGGGACCCTTAGGGGGATCATGACTGGTGAGTTTTGCCACTGCTGAGCCATTGCCCTTTGAAATGGTGTGAGATTTTGGAACGGTAAATAGGAGGCCCAATGAAAGCCTATGGGGGATTTTACCAATTTTGGACCCCTGTAACTCTGGTTTGCAGAGATGTAGGGACCCCATCTTTGGAATCCAAGTCTAACAATATGTCTTCTACCTGCATGAGACATTTCGTGAGATTCAGACGTTGCTAACGGCCATGGCTGAGATTTATGTACGCCACCATCACTACCATTGAAATAGCCCAAATAAACAGGTTTTTGTGACCCTAGGCTATGACCTCTTCGGCCTAGGGGCCCGAAACTCACCAGTCATGTTCCCCCGAAACTCACCAGTCATGTCCCTACAATGCTAGAAAATTTGCCACTGCTGAGTAATTGCCCTTTGAAAAGATGTGAGATTTTGGAACTGTAAATAGGAGGCCCAATGAAAGCCTATGGGGGATTTTACCAAATTTGGAGCCCTGTAACTCTGGTTTGCAGAGATGTAGGGAACCCATCTTTGGAGCCCAAGTCTAACAATATGTTTTCTACCTGCATGAGACATTTCGTGAGATTCAGACGTTGCTAACGGCCATTGCTGCGATTTATGTACGTCAGACTCGCCAGTCGCCACCATTGAAATTGCCCAAATAAACAGGTTTTGTGACCCTAGGCTATGACCTCTTCGGCCTAGGACTGCATTGAACGCGACCCACGCATTGTGCGCATTCTGGACAACACCAATTACTGGGTTTATACCCTTCTGGATCCACGGTACAAACACAATGTTCCAAAACTGCTTGAAGAAAGAGCCAGACAGGTCAAAATGGAAGAATACCAGCAGGCCCTTGTGGAGACTTTAGAGAGGAGATTGACATCCTCCCCCTCCTCTAGCCAGTTGTACGCCGACAGACTGACTTCCGCAAACCCAGGACGACCAGGAGGGCAGCAAACAACACAAGCCGCAGCTAGTGCCCAAAAGGGAATGGTATCGGCAGTGTCCTTGGAGTGGGAAAATTTTCTGACACCCATGCAGCAGCACACAGAACAGCAAGCGTGCAGATCCACCTCCAACACCGATCGCCTGGAGAAGATGGTCAAGGACTACATGTCAGATGGCGTAGCTGTGTTGAACAATCCATCTGCACCCTTCAACTATTGGGTATCGAAGCTAGACACCTGGCACAAACTGGCAATGTACGCAATAGAGGTGCTGGCTTGCCCGGCAGCCAGCGTTATGTCGGAACGCTGTTTCAGTGCTGCGGGAGGCATCGTCACAGATTGGCGGTGTATCCGCCTCTCCACAGAAAATGCAGACCGTCTGACTCAAATTAAAATGAATCAATCCTGGATTGGAAACGACTACGCAACACTCCCGGACCCCAACCAAGTAACATGAACAATGAACATCTGTGATGGGTTAGCGTTTCCGGTCCCTGTTTATTGAACCTCTCATCTGTATTACATTTATGACTGCATGGCGACAAAATGCAAATTGCTATCCGCACGCTTCTTGTCCTCATGCAAGGCCTGGGTTGTTGTGTCTCAAAGCGTGGCCATCTCCTCCTGCGCCACCCTCCTCCTGTTCCATCATGTGTGCTGCTGCTGGGTTAGCGTTACCGGTCCCTTTTCCTGGAACCTCTTATATGTATTACATTTATGACTGCATGCCGACAAAAAGCATGTTACCTGTGCAAAGAAAACAGACATTTCCCGCATTTAAAAGACAGTTTTCCCTTTGAAACTTTAAAATCGATTTTCTCAAAAACTATAAGCTCTTTTTGCTAAATTTTTTTCCTCTTGTACCCACTCACAAGGTGCACATACCCTGTAAATTTGGGGTATGTAGCATATAAGGAGGCTTTACAAAGCACGAAAGTTCGGGTCCCCATTGACTTCCATTATGTTCGGAGTTCGGCCATGTTCGGCCCGAACCCGAACATCTAGATGTTCGCCCAACACTACACGTGACTCGTTCGGCCAATCACAGTGCTAGCCGAACGTTCGGGTAACGTTCGGCCATGCGCTCTTAGTTCAGCCATATGGCCGAACAGTTTGGCCGAACACCATCAGGTGTTCGGCCGAACCCGAACATTACCCGAACAGGGTGATGTTCTGCAGAACCCGAACAGTGGCGAACACTGTTCGCCCAACACTACTTACAAGATCTCCCTTCAGCCAGAGTCACCTCTTAGGGTACCTCTGGCTACCTAATACTAAGGGGCATCTGTGGGTACTTACACCGGGTGGGGGAGAAATGACAACTTGGCCAGCCAGCACACTTGCGGTGCGGTTCAGCGGGAGCTTGCGGGTTCGTGGAGGGCAAAGTTTAGAGCTCCAGAATGTCTGTGCCTATAAGCTCCTGGTACGTAAATCCAGGCCTGAAAGGGATGTTAGAAATATTGACTGTCCATAGCCAGGATGATTATCACTCTGTCTTTTCCTTTCTTACAGAAAGGAGGGGTAACAGAATTTCAGAGCAATGCCAGGCAACAAGTAATATTAGCCAGGGACGAGCTGATGTTATTCCAGAAGCTTTGTAACTCTGCTAAATTTAGAAAATTCACTCACTTTCATTTCATTTGGATTCTGTGCATTCCTTTTCAGCAACATCCAACGGGCTTTTATTTTAGCTTTGGAAAAACTGCAGATTTTAATACAGTGTTGTGCAATCTTTCTTCTCTCATTAGAAAAATGCATTTACCAAAAAATAAATATGCTAAAATAAATGTTTTGAAAAAATGTATTTAACCACTTCGCATCCAGACCTTGTTTTCCCCTTATTGACCAGAGCAGTTTTGACGCTTTAGCGGTGTCCCTTTTTAATCAGCCATAACTTTATCCCTACTCACGACACCTAGATGATCTAGGTATCGTTTTTTTCAGGACAAACTAGACTTTCATTGGCGGGTATTTTGTCCCTAGACCAAAAAAGTTTTCTATGCATTTTAATGGGAAAAAGAGGGGAAAAATGAAAAAAAAAATGCATTTTTGCTCAGTTTTTATCAATTCCAGTTTAGAAATAAAAAGTGCCACAGAAGATAAAAACATGTTACCAGTATTCTGTCCCCCAGTATAGATAGCAAAATGTGTCCCGAGTATCAGACCCCCCCCCCCCCTATAGCCAGATGTGTCCCCAATATCAGTCACCCCCAGTATAGCCCGATGTGTCCTCTGTTAGGCACCTCCCAGTATAGATAGACAGATGTATCCCCAGGATTACTGCCCCTCATTATAACTAAATGTGTCCCCAGGAATAGTGGTCCCCCATTATAGCCAGATGCGCCCTCAGGATTAGCGGGTGCACCCTGGATTAGGGCCCCCCCACCATTATAGCCAGATCTGCCCCCAGTATAAAATGATGCACATTAAATAAAATTGTACCCCCTCTTACTTTATCCCCCCCCTCAGCTGCACATTTTACCCCCCACCAGGGCTCAACAACCCCCATAAGGGCCAGCCAGATGTCCCACCCCCCCACCCAGGCAGCCCCCTCGGTGGCCAGATCTGTTAAAAAAAGGATTAGAAAGTAGCCTGACTCACCTTTTTCTGTTCCAGCGACCAGCCTGCAACCCAAGCCTCCGATCGCCGCCCTGCACGCAGCCCTGTGATGCCGGTTACCGGGTCCCGGCTTGATGACGTCATCAAGCCGGGACTCGGCTATTCAGCATCACAGGGCTGCGTGCAAAGCGGCGATCGGAGGCTTGGGCTGCAGGCTGGTCGCTGGAACAGGAAAAGGTGAGTCAGGCTGCTTTCTAAACCTTTTTTTTTAGCAGATCCGACCACGGAGGGGAGAGATGAAGGATCACGCTGTTTGCTACAGCGGTGATCGTTCATCCGTAGAGGGGTTACTAATTGGCTACAAGGGAACATTTTCCCTTTCACCAATTAGTATTGCAGCTGTTAGTGCTGGAAGGTGCGCTCTGAAGCGCACCTGTTCCTGCACAACAGGGCTGCAAGCAGATCAGTATATCTACGTCGCTGTGGCTTGGAGAGAGCCACAGCTGACGTAGCTATACTGTATTGAAGGACAAAGTGGTTAACGTCTGTCATATGATGTATTTTAGCAGAATTGCACTTGTAATGTAGGAGTATCCTACTTCCTGTTAAGTTAAAGTGTACCCGAGGGAACAAAAAAGTAAAATATATTCTTACTTCAATAATTTATTGGCTCTTTACATCCCTCCAGGCAGGGCCATGCAGTCGATCCTTAAGTGGGGTTGCTCAAATTAAAAAAGGAGCCTTCTCCCCCCTTCCCAGGCAGTGGCATTTAGCCTCTTCTTCCAATAACCCATTTCTTGGGTACAGTGCCAACAAGTAGTAAAGTCAGCAGGCAGGAGGCCTCTCCCACACCATCCCCGCTCCACCACAGTGTAAGTGACAGAGGTGCTGTATTGCAATGCAGCCACTGGCAAACTTGTCGCCGGCGGCCAGGTTGTTACAAGATGCAGTTGCCATGGGGATGCCAAGCTCCCAGAAAGTTTCTCAATATTGTTGGCGCGGACTTGATGACAGCCAGTGAGTACTACAGCAACAGCAGGGGAGGACTGGAACCCTTCAGCCTGGAGGAAAAAGGCAACCTAGAGGCCCTTGCATGGCAACCCCAGCCCGAGAATATATCTTTTTTTTGTGAGAAATTAGGAATATATATATATATATATATATATATATATATGTTCCTATCAATATAAATATATATTCCTACCAATGTGTTCGTTCTAGTCCATGTATAAGCCCATCATTCAGTAATCAATGGAAACATGCAAGACCAGTAAACTCAAAATATCAAGTACAGCAATTGTGACCCTTAAATAACAAATGCAGCAGTCATTACTGTGCATATGAAAAGCAGAAAACATTACTCTACATATGATACGCAGCAAACATCACCCCATGTATGAAATGCAGCAAACTGTACCCCACAAATAAAATGCAGCAAATGCTACCCCACATATTAAAAAGATCAAAGTTACTCTTTCATGATATAACATGATAATAGTCCATAAAATGTGAGCAGACATGGAATAAAATGGGGTATGCCTTATTTCAATCTATCTAGTAAGGATCTACAATCAAAAACATGCTATACAGCTCTCTCTTCTAGCTGTCTCACTCTACACAAAATCCACTCTGACTGTACTAGACAGAATATCTGGTGTGTTAGCAAATCTTATCAACAAATGAAATCAGCTCTTAAACTACGTACACACGTAGGAGCATTGTCACTCATCAGGGATTGAGAATTGATCCCTAAGGGGGGAAAGCTGACTGAGTTTCTAAACTCTTCCCATGCAATGTTGTATTCTGGGATGGTCAGTGAGATGCAAGTAATTCTGAGGACACCAAGGGACCTCCAAGACTACAGGGGCTGGAAGAAGCCTCTGGGTAAGTAAAAATCAACTTTTTCCCCAGCTTCAGATGTACTTTAAGAAGACAATATTTCCATGTATTGATAGCACAGATTTTTCTCTAGTTTGTATTTTCTTCTTTTAGCTGCAGCGCCAGAAAAATTACCTTCAGGGTAAGTTCAAGAGAAAGCTAATTAAGCATCTGGATGCTTATTAGTTTAGTCACATAAGTTTTACGTTAAAAATCGGGTATAGGGCCACACATAATCTCCAGAATGTAGAATGAATATACCAGTACAGGTACTTGGCTCAGTTATATACCATTTGTACATTTTAAATACTATTTTTCCTAAACTCCACAATTATGTTTATGAACAAGTCCCTATTATTATAACAGAATGTGTGATTTCACAAGTCATATACAACTACTTTAAAAGAAGTGTTTTGATGCATATATCAACTAACAAATAATAATATGTTATATAATAAACATAATATTTGTATTAGTATTTATCTATATACCACTGACATTATCCGCAGCACTTAGCAGAGTGCAGAGTAGTATGGAGTATTGTTACAGAGGCATCAAAAAGGATAAAAACAATCCTTGCTAAAAATGATATAAAATGGGAGGTAGTGTGGACTTACCTCCCCAATGGAAGACACAGTTTAATCGGTTTCAGTTCAATCATAAAACACTTTATTGGACTATTCCACAATACAATGCGTTTCAAAGGTGCAATACTGCTTCATTAGGCAATAAGGGAGCAACTAGCCCCAGTCTTAGAAATGCCAAGAGGCACTTGGCATTCCTATGACCATGCCTAGATGCTACCCTATTGCCTGATGAAGCAGAATTACATAGCAGAAATATGCATTGCATTGTGGAGTAGTTGAATAAAATTCTTATTATTGAACTGAAATTGACTAACTGTGTTGCTTGTGACTTTTCACCAAAGTAATTTTTGCATTGAAAATTTTCAATTTTTAGAATATATTTGTGAAAATACATTGCGTTTTTACTGCCAAAAATTTGCCAATTTATTTTAGAACATTTTTTTCTCATTTGTTACATTTCCCTTCTTCTAATTAGTACTGTTGCAATGTATATTTATGGCCACTTGTCACTAAGAGGAAGTGTGAGACAATAACAGAGGACTCTTGTATTCAGTTTCTATATTTTCTGCTACTATAGAGAAATCAAAGCATTCCAAGAATTTACAGCACAACGCGGTCTGCCAACTGAGGTTAAACGAGATAACGCTATTGAAGTTGCTGATTTGTTAAAGGACCACTATCAATGGCAGATTTTAAAATGTAAAATACATATATACACATACTTATAAAAAGAACAATTCTCACTATAAATTACTTTTCTCCTGTGTTCCTGCCACTTACATTAGACAGTAAAAAATGTGTCAGATCTGACAGGTTTGGACTAGTCCATCTACTCATGGGACATTCTCAGTATTTCCTTTATTCTTAACAAAAGCACTACCTTAAAGAATTGATACGGAGATGTTGACAAGGCAGTCAACTCATTTGCACACTATTTTTAGAGTTGAACTGAACAACTGTTGTTCAGTAAGTAGTTTTGAAAATATAAAGAAAACCCTCAGAATCCCCATGAAGAGATGGACTAGTCCAAAACCTGTCATATCTGTAAGAATTTTACAGTGTACTATAAGTGACAAGAACATAGGAAAAAGGTAATATAGAGAAAGTGATATTTTTGTGATATTATATTAAATATTGAGATGTTTTATATAATTTTTTAAAGAAGAAAAATCCGTTTGTTAGTGAATTGGCTGACATTTGTAGATGCCCACTAGTAAATTGCTTATCCAGGTCTTGATCTGCATGCATTGCTTCACTCATTTCAAACCATCAGTGTCTGAAAAATATGACAGATATTTACATTTCAGATATCCCCTGCAGATACTGTATTTATTGCATTCCAATAATAACTGTGTCTCTCAGACATTTTAATGTGCCTCATTTGTTGCACATTTTTATACAGTGGCAAATTTATAAAGCGTAAAAAAGATCCTCTTGCAGTAGTTAATAAATAAAAGAACATGTCCTGCGGAAACTGGGAAACCCATGAAGACACAGCTGTGTTTACACATGCAGGGTAGAACAGTTTATCAGCTTACCATTTTAGAAATGGGTCACTGAAATGTATTTACCCAAGCAAATCTGTAGGGAGCTGAATTTAGAAAAAGGAATGAGAGGAAAGGCCTGGGAGGAAAAGTTAAATGTAGTTGTAGAATCAGGAAGCAATAGGTATATACTTGATACACTTGATAGATAGATAGACAGATAGATAGATAGATAGATAGATAGATAGATAGATAGATAGATAGTACCTAATATACAAAATCAGTATTTTTGGCATTTTCCTTGTTTTAATTCTTTCTGTGGAGAAGAAAAAAAAAAGTCTGTTTAAAAGAATCCATAGAAAGATCCATTATCTTAAAGTGAGTCTGAAGTGAAGAAAAAAAAAACAGATACTCCCCTAGAAGTGGCCATACATTAGAACAATTATGGGCAGACTCGACCAAGAGACAAATTTATCTCTAATCGAATCTGATTAGAGATACATTTGTCTCTAGTCGAATCTGCCCATACACTACAGGCCGATTCCCGTCCGATTTCAGTATGAAATCATCAGGAAAGCAGCTGAGCCGCCGTGTCCGCCCCGCCGCTACACCTAAACTGTATAAATGTATGTAGTGTAGTGCATTTATACATTACCTGTCTGGTAGCAGCTTCCAAACGGTGTCCGTCCATCTTGCCGGGTAATCCGCATACACGCTAGCAGCGCATAGCGTCTGACGTCAGATGCTATGCGCCACCGGCATGTATGTGGAACCTGGCGAGATAGACGGAGACCGCGTGGAGGCTGACACCGGACAGGTAATGTATAAATGCACAACACTACATACAAATGTGGCGGCAGCGGCGGGGGTTTCGTCGTCTCGTAGCTCGTTCACAATTCGGCCGCCATACAGCTGCGCACCTGACCAACCAACTTCAGCCCGAAATTTTCCAGCATGCGGATCAGCCGTGTGGCCAATTTCTTTCCCGAAATTGGTCGCTTTGTCGGTCAATTATAGTAATCGAACTGGATGGTCGATTGGTTGGTTGGTCGGCTAATGTATGCCCCCCTTAAGGTAAGGGAAGTCTCTGGGTCCTATAGAGCCTTCCCGTTCCTCTCACAGTTCCTGGATTCCAGCGCTGGCTACTCCGATAGCAGTCCTCAACCTATGGGTCGGAGACTGCTCTCTGCAGCTGGTGCAGGCTTCGGAAGTCTTTGGGAGCCCGAGTGCTCCTGAAGACGGGTGGCTCCACACTGCACATGCGTTAGCACACTTTCTCATGCACTTGCGCATGGGCAGTATGAAGCCTTCCATTGTATTTTTTCATGCCGTCTTTGCATCTGTTAAAATGTTAAGTGTATGATGCTAGGCTAACCTAACTAACATTGTTGTTAGGCACTGAGTAAATCTGCTCACCTTAATAGTAGTTATTGATTCATAGAGGAAACATCTACGCAGTAGAAATGAGTTAATATTAGTGATTGTCACCACCTCTACCACAAGGCTGAGTTGTGAGGTGGTGGCACTGGGTTGCTATTTTGATGGTAGATCAACTAAAAAAAGTTGGCCCAGCTAAAACTGATATTTCAACTTTATAGATTGAGTTTCTGTTTCCTGACCCTGGAGGAGGTGAGCAACATCAGCCCCCTCCCCCTTGTTATTTTCATTTGGTCTAAGTAATAGATTCAAAGGGTAGGGAGTATGTTGTCATTGCCGAAATATAAATAGGACAGTCCCAGTATGTGGAAGCTAATGACACAGTTGCAGCAAAAAGGTTGTGTTAGTCAGAGGATCATTCCTTAGGACAAAGCAATTAAGGATTCATTTGATTGTTGGACAGATTAGTTTATTATGAAAATGAAATAGATCTGTACTTAACAAAAAAAAATTGCCTGATTAGATTAAAGGATTTTTTTCAAGGTTATGGTGTGTGTGCTTTACCTTTAAATGTTTATAGAAATAGGTGGCACACCTATTAAAGGGGATTTCCCAATTCCCCCACGTCCCACCATTTAAATAAAATAAATAAAAGGATGTTGCTGCTTGGTAAGGCAACACATGCTCGCTACCCCTCTTTGTGACAGTCACAGCTTGAAAAAGGAGCAGTTGGACGCTCTGAAACAGATGGTGCCGGCTTTACTCTTTTCATAGTTTCAGGTATAATTCAGATACTACTGAAGTGATAAAGATTAGCTGTGTGTGTATATATATATATATATATATATATATATATATATATATATATATATATATATATATATATATAGTGCACCACCTACAGAGTAATGAACTAAACATGTGTGGCTGGACTGAAAATATACCAATCCAAGGAGCCAAAAAGAACCCAAGATGTGTACACCAGGTTGTATTTAAATCAATGTGCTTTAATTAATATGCTTTATTAGGACAACTTTTCTAAAAACACTAAGGCTGGTTTCACAAAGTCATTAAGCTCATTTTGTTTGTGGGCGCGGAACTTAGTGGACCAGCAGACATACAAAAGAATCAGTTCACATTTGTCCATTTGGATTAACGGAATCAGTGGAAGCAATTGCTCTCCCTTCTCAGTAGACTGATTACCATATATGTTCTTCAGTTCTGTCGCCTTCTTCTGTATTCATCTATCACCTTTTCAACTGTCACCCTCTTCTGTCATCTTCTGCCAATTCACCACTGCTGATTAAGTTGCCTTCTCTGCTTCCTCTGTGACTACCAGAGACTAGAGACGCAATACAGATGGGACCTCAGCAGCAGAATACTGCTGAGGCTCCCCGTTGCACTGAAACAAGCCAATAGGAATCCTACACTGAGTGTTGGACCAATAAGAATCCTCTCTAGGAAAAGAAGGTTCCTATTTGTTATTTCCAGACCAATGGGGAGCTTATTTTTTTATTCTTATTTCACAGAGTTCTTAACAGGGCTTCTGAGTTCAAGTGTTGAAAATGAGTACCAAGCTCATCCTCCTCCTTACTTATGCTTAGTACTACCAAAAAAGATGTCCGGTCCTGTTCTGTCAGTTTTTGAAAGTTGGCGTCAGTTTTGAATGTGTTTTTATGGCTGTGCTCACACATAAAAAGTGTACATTTCTGGTCCAGTCAGGTAAAATGGATAGAAAACTGGTGCATAACTGACAGGACAGTACTGGACCGGCCCAGGAATGTGCAGATTTATGAGTGAACCCGACCTGAATGTGGATTTGAATCATGCAAGGAGAGTGGCAGATTTTCATTTGAAACATTACAGTGCCTCTATAGAGAAAGTAAGTGACAGTTATATGCTACATTACCAGTCTCATTTTTTATTCTCTTATTCTTTACACACATACCTATATCAATTACTGTGTAAAACCTTGGCTACAAGGAAAAGTTATCTTTCATCATGAGCAATACATATTTAAACACAAACCTGTATCGATTCTGGTAAAACTGATTTTTTTCCCCTTGAAGTGTCAACAAACCACCGCTTGAATTACCATAAGGTATATTTATCCTATGAAATATGGATGAATCTGCTTCTCTAGTTACTCGCCCATTTAACTGTAAATATGTAACAATGTGGTAAGCTGGCATGTATCCAAGTTGCATTGATCCGTGTTTGTCTTGGGAGTTTTGAGCAGGTTGAATAAGATATAACATTGATCCAGTACCCCCTCGTGAATCTTACATCGTGACCATTTTGCATTTAACTTTTTTTTACATACATCATATGATAATGACAACGTAAGCGGTTTCCAGGCAATGAAATTCATCGGGGTTTTTTTTTGGGGGGGGGGGGGGGTTTATAGCATTGTACTGCAGCGGAGTAAAATTCTCTGTGGAAATGCTAAACTCTCAGTGGATTGTGGAATAGTTCAGACACTGCTAGCTTGTGGCAAGTTATCTTATTGCGGGAAGTAATACTTTATAGCTAAATACACATTTTTTTATAGCTGGGGATAAAGTGATAGTGGAGCTGAGAGTCTGGGATCCTTTTTCAATCTGCCAATATACAAAAAGTGGCTTATTTGTGCTGTCCAAACAAAAAATGCGCAGACAACATTTATATTTGATATTCTGTTCCGGTCCCCCTTACTGTAAGTTTAGTGTTTCGTGACACTGAAGCAAAAGAAAACAACTTCTGATATAATTATTATAATTATTATTAATTTATAAAGTGCCAACATATTCTGTGGCGCTGTACAAAGTAAGAAACAAACATGGGGTACATAATACAGACAATGGTGTACACTAATATACAAGATACATAATTAGTGACAAAATACAAAAAATGATACAGCATACAGAATACAAAATACAGAAGTGGTAATGACAGTGATAAAAGTAACATGATGAATAAAATGTATAATGATTTCCAAGACACAAAAGGGGGAGAGAGCCCTGCCCTTGCGAGCTTACAATCTAAAGGGAATGGGAGGAAACAAGAGGAGGGGTAGTATACGATAAAATATATAGAGGCAGTGTGTTTTAGGATACCTAGTAGGAGTGCAATTTGGTCTTAGGACAAAGGGAAGTGGCTTAAGGTAGCGCATATGCTTGTCGGAACAAATTAGTTTTTAGAGAGCGTTTAAAAGTAACAAAGGTTGGCAAGTGACGGATGTGTTGTGGGAGGGGATTCCAGAGAAGGGGTGAAGCTCGTGCAAAATCTTGTAAGCGTGAATGTGAGGAGGTGATTCTAGAGGAGGACAACAGAAGATCATGTGCCGATCTGAGATTGCGATTGGGTTTGTATCTGGAAATGAGTGAGGATATGTACCGAAGAGAGAGATTGTGGAGAGCTTTGTACGTTAGGGTTAGGAGTTTGAACTGGATCCTCTGGTTAATTGACAGCCAGTGAAGAGCTTGACAGAGAGGGCCAGCAGAGGAAGATCGAGAAGAAAGATGAATGAGATGAACAGCTGAGTTCAGTACCGACTGGAGCGGGGCCAGTTTGTTAGAAGGTAGTCCACAAAGTAGTAAGTTGCAATAGTCCAGATGAGAAATTATAAGAGCATGTATTAACATTTTGGTTGTGTCTTGAGTGAGAAAGGGACAGATGCGAGATATATTTTTGAGTTGGAGATGGCAGGAGCTGGTTATGGAATTAAGAAGAGGAATAAAAGAGAGAGAAGAGTCGAATATTACCCCCAAGCACCGTGCTTTGGGAACTGAAGTTATGGGAGTATTATTAACATTTATAGTTACTTCAGACAGAGAGGTGGCCAGAGACGGTGGAAAAATTATTAGTTCTGTTTTACTCATATTACGTTTTAGGAAGCGAGAGGACATGAAGGAGGATATAACAGACAAGTAGTCAGGAACATGTTTGAGGAGGGAGTTAAAGTCTGGGTCCGAGAGGTACAGTTGTGTATCGTCTGCATACAGGTTGTATTGAAACCCGAATGAGTTGATTAAGTCACCAAGACCGTGCATGTAGATGGAAAAGAGGAGGGGACCAAGGACAGAGCCTTGAGGAACTCCGACAGACAAAGCATGAGGAGAAGAGATCTGATCTGAGTAGGAGACTGTGAAGGACCTTCCAGAGAGGTAGGGAGATAACCATGTGAGAGCGAGGCCCTTTATTCCTACATTTGAAAGTATTTGTAAGAGTAAGGTGTGGTCGACCATATCGAATGCTGATTGAAAGATCAAGAAGGATGAGTATGGACAATTGATCTTTGGATTTAGCTGTACGAAGGTACAGCCACTTTGGTAAGGGCCGTTTCCGTGGAGTGGTTGGCGCAAAAGCCAGACTGGAACTGATCAAGTAGGGAGTTAGCTGATAAATAATGGCTTAATTCTGCATGTATATGGCATTCAATTAGTTTGGATGCAAATGGTAGAAGTGAAACTAAGCGGTATTTGGCGAGTGTGGTAGGATCTAGAGATGGTTTTTTAAGTAGTGGTGTCCCAACAGCCTTTTTGAGTGGCGACGGAAAGATGCCACTGGAGAGGGACAGGTTAAATAGCGATGTTAGTGCAGGCATGAGAGATGAGGATAGCTGCGGAATGAAATGGGAGGGAATAGGATCCAAAGAACAAGTGGTTAGATTAGCTTTGGATATTAGAGAGGAGAGAAAATGTTCAGAGAGTGGAGAGAAGGCAGTTAAAGAGCAGTCAATGAGAGGTGTGGAGGTGGGATTTGAGGGCTGCGTGGAGAATTCACATCTGATTTTGTCAATTTTATCACTGAAGTATGTTGCAAATTCTTCAGCTGATAAGCAAGATGAAGGAGGAGGGGGATGGAGAACGGAGTTGAAGGTGCTGAACAAGCGTTTTGGATTGTGTAAATGGGCGGATATTAGGGAGGAAAAATAGGACTGTTTTGCCACAGAGAGTGCATTTCTGAAGTTGTTCAAGCCTATTTTATATGAGATGAAGTCCTCACTTGTGTTACTTTTCCTCCAACGCCTTTCCGCTGCTCTAGAGCATCTTTTTAACTGTTTAGTGGTTTTGGTCATCCAGGGTTGGCGACTGACACGGTGAGGGCGGACATTGACGAGGGGGGCGAAGTCATCCATGACTTTTGTAATGGAGCTGTTGTAGTGTATAGCAGCTGAGTCTGGGTCAGTGAAGGATTGTGTGAGGAGAGGTGCCAGGGCATCAGAGACGGATTGCATGTCTAGATTGCGATAGTTTCTGCGAATATGTGAATATATATAATGAATTGTATGTGTGGTATAGCTAGGAAATAGAACATTAGTAGCAAAGAAAAGAGTCTCATATTTTTATTTTGAGGTATATAGTTTTTTTAATAACATTGCATCATTCTATCATATTTGCAATTACAAACTACTCTCTTTATTTTAATCTACAGTATAAAACAGAGCAGAGCTAATGACCTTTTTAACTTCCCTGCAGTAAAATCTTATCTGAAGTAGTCTTTTGCTGTTTCTTTGATGTATAAATGCTTCAGTAAATAGTACTGTAGCTGACAAAGTTTGGGTGGAGAGCTCAGAGAAGCTCTTTTGCATAGATAACAGGAGTTTCTTAACTCTTGCTGCACTGGAAACAATAGGAGACTCATGTCTTTGCTAATACAGGTAGTCCCCGACTTACGAACTCCCCGCTGATTGAACGGCATGGATTCTGTGTTTCGATGGGAACAAGTTAAAACATTTTTTTTTCAAATTGGACTTGTAGTTTTTGATAAAATCAAATTCAAATTTTTTTTTAAAAAAATGCCTTTTAAACTTGTATAAACAGGTATAGAGGGCAGATGTGACACAGAGGTGGACACTGGGGGCACAGAGGAGGTACAGGGGACAGAAATAGCACAGTGTTCTGACTTAAGAACAAATTCAGGTTAAGAACGAACCTACAGTCCCTATCTCCTTCGTTAACCGGGGACTACCTGTAATGTAATCTATTTCTTAGTTATACTACACATACAATTCATTATATCATATGTTTATTTTCACATCAGATTCCCTTTAAAGTCCATCTATGGGATTTATTAAAAAACACATTTAAATCTGTTACAAATGCCCTTGTTATTATTTGACCAATTAACTAATATCTTGCCAGATAGAATGTAGATGGGACAATAGGCACCAAAAAGTGATGCAATTATTGAAAACAGTTTAGGTTGGTTGAACACATGGTGCGATTTGCACGCCCGCTGAAGAGCCTACCTCCAGCTCCTGCCATGGGCGGTTCCTGTGTTTGAAAATTGGATGAGTGGTTATACCTGGCTTCATTTTGTCCAGATGTCTGTTAAGAACTTGGGCTTGATTCACAAAAAAGTGCTAACTGTTAGCACGGCCGTTTTCGCGTGAATTTTCGCATTGCCCGCGCTCGCGAATTTTTGCGCGAAACGATGACGTTTTCACACGCAAACGTGAATTTTCGTGCGAAAACGATATCAATTGCGCACGAAAATTCCGTTATCGTTTCGCGCGAAAATTCGCGAGCACACGCAATACGAAAATTCATGAGAAAACGGCCGTGCTAACAGTTAGCACTCTTTTGTGAATCAAGCTCCATGTGTTAACTATACAGATTTGTCTTTATATGTGGAGGCCTGATGAGGGGTCCCGAAACAAGTACCGTATATACTCGCATACAAGCCACATTTTTTACCCCAAAAAATGGCCCAAAAGTGGGGGTCTCGGCTTGTATGCGAGCCATAACTACTGAGAGGTGCATGTAGATGAGTGGGCTGTGGGCCGCCATCCTTCCGAGCACCCCCGCAACCCCCTGGAGCGAAGCGGCAGTGAAACCTCGCCACTTTTATCTCACCTATTAAATGCTGCTGCCCGGGTCTTCCCCTGTATTCTCCTATGGTGGTTTCCTCCTCTGACCCCCTCGCGTGGCTCTCCCCTGCTCTGTCAGCTGCCCGGACACTGCGTGATGCCAGGAATCCTCTTCGCACTGTAATTGGCTGTCAGCGCTACACTTCCTCCCAACGAGCCGGATCTCCTAGTTGCCGTGGAGACGCATCCCCTCCACCGCTCGGGACACGCTTGCACGCACATCCGCCCTGCCGGACCGATCCTTCCAACATCCAGGCAGCTGCCAGAGTGACAGAGAGTGGAGGGGTCAGAGGAGAATACAGGGGAAGACTCGGGACAGCGGTGCGGGGGGGGATGCCAGTGTCCTGTGTTCTGGGCAGCCAACAGCGTAAGTGGGTCAGTGGAGAATACAACATATAAACAACATATGAATACATTGGAAGACTCAGGCAGCAGCATTTAACAACTGGCAGCATGATCCCGGGCAGTGTCCTGTGGCAGACAAGAGAGCCAGAAGAATGGGCAGAGGAGGAAGAGAGATGCCAAGGGAAAAGCCACATTTAGGATGAGGCCCAGGTAGCAGCAGTTAACAGGTGAGAGCAATGTGGATAGGCCTCACCTCACTCAGTACATGCTATTATCTGCACATCAGTAGAGCATTACAAGTCAGCCATACATGCAACTCTGCTTTGGGGGTAGGACAGTGACACACAGCCCCCTCATCTGCATGCACAACTTTACCACAGCAGTCACTGCAGCTGGCCGGCACAAGTTGGTAATCCCTCTGTCATTTATTCTGACAATGGAAACTCACCAGTAGCCGCCGCATTTCCTACCCCCGGCTTATATGAGAGTCAATCATTTTTTCATTTTTTTTTCAAGGTAAAAGTTTGGGGGCCGGCTTATATGCGGGTCGGCTTATATGCGAGTATATATGGTAGATGTTGTAGCCTCAATATTTACACCTGTACTAATCTTGATGTTAATCACTGCTGTATGTTCACCATTCTTTGCTATGGAAAATGTTTCCTGAAGGATACCTTTTATGAACATTTTTGCACAAATGTTGTCTTCAATAAAGACTTTTTGTATTTTTGCATATAAATTCTTCAAGTTTCTTCAATATTTTTGATATACATATCATTGTACTGGTATAAAGGCTATGTGGGTGTTGTGGTACACCTCAGAGGATATTATTCTTTTTGTTTCCCTTTATACGGAATATGAGAAATAGGGATGGTCATAAATGCTGATTACTAATTCCCCAGAAATTTCCAATTTCTGCCAATGCTGAATACCGATTCTGCATATTTTCTGATCGTTTGATTTCCGAGTAGTATTTATTTGTCATTTTTTGCATTCTCTGATTGGCCAAATACTTCAGAGTTGACTCTGCACTCTCTGATTGGTAGAATGCTTCCGAGTTCTGTGATTGGACTAAAATTACCGAATACGGTAATGCAGTATTTCCACAGGAATCTGATTTCCGAATTCAGATTGGAAATACAGACATTTCTATTCAGCAAAATCTGAGTGAGCATTCCTTGTGTGAAATTCTAATCAGTTAAAGGCACACTATCAAACTAAGTGTTCTAAAATGACAACGTACAAATAATGTCTAAGTAGCTGTGTAAACATTTTCCTACTTTTAATGTTAAATATCAGAGGCAAAAGCTGGAATTCATTGTGTGTAGATTTTAGCTTGATTGGAATGTCTCATTTGCATAGCTGCAGCCTGACATGCTAAGAACAGTGTAATATTGAAGCAGAGTTCACGTACTATTACTAATGGTTATGTTACACATAAGATACATTTCCTCTGCTCTCTGCAGACATCTCTCAGAGATTTCTCTCACACAGGGTTAAAGAGAGCCCAAAGTGGGCTTATAAAAAAAATGCTACTTGATCTGGGGGGCTGAGCATATCAGGTAGCCACCAAAACTGCTGATTACCGCCGTTCCTGTGGGCCGCACTGCCCACTTTCACTTTTGTGACCTCTGGGTCACGACACTGAAAAGCGAGATTGATACTCTCTCTCAGCGTGCAGGGAGGCGGGGGATCGGCAGAGGGCGTGCCCAGAGAGAGAGAGCTGCCCAATGGAACACTCCTAGCGTGCATTTTGAACAGGTAATCTCCTCTGTTTACCCTGTGAGATAGCGACAAATATTGTTGCTAATTTTAGAGGGCTATAGAGCAGCAGTGGGGAGACACAGAGGCATATCATAAGGCAGAGAACTTGCCTCTGCGTCCCATCTGCCCACCCAAGGAACCGCCTTGGGTTCTCTTTAATAGATGTATTGTTAGGGAATCCCCCCCTCATGGGTTACTCAGCATCAGTTTTGAAGACACTGAAGTGTGAAAGGAATTAGATAACAGTAAACAAAGTGATGCTTATTCTAATGTATACACCAGTACTTAGCAGCACTTTCCAAACTATTCCTATCTCAGTTGAAAAAACCATGTCAATCAATGGTGTTCCTTTATGAGCAGACAGATTTGAATTTAAACAGTCCAGCTTTGCAGGGTCACTTTTGCTATCCCCACTTACTGTTCCTCTCATGGGTTAGTCCTAATGAACTAATGTTCCTGATTACTAGGGATAGTCACTAAGTCACTACAATTTTGAATACAATTAGCATCAACTCAAAAATGTAAGTGGCTCATTTGTCCATCCTTACGGGCCATCACCACTGACAGATATAACAACCAGTCACTGGATTGGAAAAGTTGCACTTTAGGTGTACTACTACTAATATTACTGCTGCTATTATTATTATTATTTCTACTTTTTATGTGGATCATTATTTTAAATTAGACCAAAGAATATAATTTTCCCTAAACTGAGACCTGCAAGCCACTAACAGGGAATAATCGTAGTGTAACACTTGACAAATGCTTCATTTCCCAGCACTAATATGCATATATTATGGAGAGTCTTGCTGAAGAAGCTCTTTTGCATATTTAAATTGATTAATAATCACACCATGGAATGTAAACCACTTCATAACATAGCTTTGAATCTCAAAAAGCACGTCCGTAAAATAATATTAATATTACCTTTCAGGCCTATCGTAAGATGACTGTAAAGGTCAATGTATTCTCCATCCACCACACATTCAGGAAATCTATAAACCTTATTGTGGCAATTGATTTGCCTTCTTCTGTATATGTTGCCTGGGTTATGCCAGCATCAATCTATGTATCCTATGCCACAAGCAACTTGTTTTTAAGATTTCCTGTCTTGCTTTAACCTTTCCTGTGTCATTTTACAACCTGTATATCCTACTGCAGTGTTTTAACATCACATTGTTTACAGTAGTGCCTCTTCAAACCGTTATTATTATTTACACAGAAGCAGAATGTCCCAGTGTACCCTTTTATTTTGAAACAGCCTAAAGATACATTTTTAGTCATCCAGTCATGGCCTTTCTTTTACATGAAAACATAATTCCACCAAGAACAGCTAAATGCTTGATAGCACATAGAGCCTATAAAACGAATTAAAAAAATGACAAGAAGATTTTCCGCAGGCAGGGATAACATTAAGGGAAATCTCATGCGTTTTGCTGCAATGTGCAATAACTTCTTCCTATTGTTTCTTATTTTGCTTATATTTTTTGTTTCTATCTTGCTTCTCCTTTGCTTCTTATTTTGATATCTCAATCCAAACATTACCTATGTGTGTATTTGTACTTGTATTACTGGATGTCATGACTGTACAGTGTCTTTAACTTCTCTCATGTACTGTATATGTTCCCCAATATTTGTTTTGTACTATGTACAGTGATACAGAAGATGTTTCCAATGGACATTTGCGGGCAAATATGTTTATCCACATGTGGTAAAAAATGACTTTGTTGCTGTTTTTTGCTCACTGTGTGCAATGCCTATTAGCTACTGTCAGCTGGCTTTGAAAATGTGAATTATCCTACACAGAAAAGCCAAGTTTTCTTAGGAAGCAGTAATCAAACTCCACTTAGCCTGTTCATTTGAGCTACTGTACTAATGTGAATGCTTGATGTGTAACTATGGGCCTCATAACACTTGGAACCCAACACAACAAAAGTCTCTGGGGCTTTAAAATTGGGCCCTGACTTGAACCCTACTGAACATCTCTGAAGAGAAAGGAAAATGGCTATCCACAGTTTCCATCTACCCTGACTGAGCTTGAAAGGGTTTGCCAAGAAAAATGGCAGAAACCTCCCAAATCCATCAAACCCCAAAACAGTCAAGATTGTAATTACTACCTTAGGTGCTTTAACTTATCACTCCATATCGGCGGATGGCTCGCGGGCCGGGGGTCAGTACCGACTGTACAGATGCCTTACTATTGGCGGAGGTACTCATTATCAGCCACCTTAGTCAGACGTGTGTAAGGGCCTTAAGTAGTAAATTGTTAAACCCTTATTATTATTGTAATTATGTAGTTGTAGCTGGTTTTGTTGGCTCCAGCATGGAGCTTGTGACAAATACTCCTTCCTAAGTTCTGCAACAGAACAGAGCTGCGTGGGTCTTACTTGTGTGTTTTATTGATAACCCAGTTAGCATGTTCTTCAAGCACTGTGTCATTAAAGTAATTATGTCGGATGTGCAAGAACTGTCCTACGGGGATGCCATTAATCAGTGAGGTGGAATGTGAGCTCTGTGAATGGAATGCTTTATTGCTGCCTCCCACTTACTCATGCCCTGATATACTAGTAAATTGCCTGTTGCTCTGCAGCAACAATTCAGATAGCTAATTAGATACACTGTAGGTAAAATTACATTATTTGTCAGCATGTTTGTTATGTTAGAAAAGTGTTTGTTAGAGGCACAGTTAGAGTTTAGATGTGTAATGCGTGACCAGGCAGAACTCCATAAATCAAGTTCTATCTGTGTGATTGTTCAGGAAAAGCTTCATAGAGCTTTTTCTGAGCTGACTTTGTAAATGTAAACCTGTATGAATATGTAAAATGCCATATTGGAAAATGCCATACTGATCAAGCTGCTTTTGGAGTCAGAATGGAGGAGAAGACACTTGAGCCACATGCCACATACTTATTTGATGACTGAAAGGTTTAGTGCAGACTGACAGCGTGTCTAAGGAGCATTTTTAAAAGTGAATAAATATGAAAACCTTTAATCCCACTCACTACAGATCTCCTTTAGAGGTAACAGTCTAAAGATAAGTGCAAACTTTAAATTTCTGTTGCTCAGCAGGAGTCGGGGCTCAGGGCATTAGTTTATGGATAACTTCTATAGAAACTCATCACTAGCCTGTAGGCTAGCGATGCATTTGTTTGCTATGTAGGGTGGTAAGGGGTCAACGAGCACACACAGCAGAGATGCTGCCCAATAGTGTGGGAAATGGTGAGAATAACACTGCTTTGGGTGCAGTGGGAAATGGTGAGAATCGTGCTGCTTTGGGTACAGTGAAGGATCCGGCATGCCAGGTCTTTAGGTGATGTTGGGCAACCACTGTACACACACTAGATGCTTTAATGATTCTGGCCTGAGGCAGGCTTTATTGACCACGTCAGTTGAGTTTAATTCGGTGTGTATACATAGTTTTAGATTGTACAGATGATAAATTATATGCATTTTTTAAAACCTGGAGAAAGTTTTGGATAAATGTATATACAGTGGCTTGCAAAAGTATTCGGCCCCCTTGAAGTTTTCCACATTTTGTCATATTACTGCCACAAACATGAATCCATTTTATTGGAATTCCACGTGAAAGACCAATACAAAGTGGTGTACACGTGAGAAGTGGAACGAAAATCATACAGGATTCCAAACATTTTTTATAAATCAATAACTGCAAAGTGAGGTGTGCGTAATTATTCAGCCCCCTGAGTCAATACTTTGTAGAACCACCTTTTGCTGCAATTACAGCTGCCAGTCTTTTAGGTTATGTCTCTACCAGCTTTGCACATCTAGAGACTGAAATCCTTGCCCATTCTTCTTTGCAAAAAAGCTCCAGCTCAGTCAGATTAGATGGACAGCGTTTGTGAACAGCAGTTTTCAGATCTTGCCACAAATTCTCGATTGGATTTAGATCTAGACTTTGACTGGGCCATTCTAACACATGAATATGTTTTGTTTTAAACCATTCCATTGTTGCCCTGGCTTTATGTTTAGGGTCGTTGTCCTGCTGGAAGGTAAACATCCGCCCCAGTCTCAAGCCTTTTGCAGACTCCAAGAGGTTTTCTTCCAAGATTGCTCTGTATTTGGCTCATTTCATCTTCCTATCAACTTTGACCAGCTTCCCTGTCCCTGCTGAAAAGAAGCAACCCCAGAGCATGATGCTGCTACCACCATATTTGACAGTCGGGATGGTGTGTTCTGAGTGATGTGCAGTGTTAGTTTTCTGCCACACATTGAGTTTTGCATTTTGGCCAAAAAGTTCCATTTTGGTCTCATCCGACCAGAGCACCTTCTTCCACATGTTTGCTGTGTCCCCCACATGGCTTGTGGCAAACTGCAAACGGGACTTCTTATGCTTTTCTGTTAACAATGGTTTTCTTCTTGTCAGTCTTCCATAAGAGCCAACTTTGTGCAGTGCCCGACTAATAGTTGTCCTATGGACAGATTCCCCCACCTGAGCTGTAGATCTCTGCAGCTCGTCCAGAGTTGCCATGGGCCTCTTGACTGCATTTCTGATTAGCGCTCTCCTTGTTCGGCCTGTGAGTTTAGGTGGACGGCCTTGTCTTGGTAGGTTTACAGTTGTGCCATACTCTTTCCATTTCTGAATGATCGCTTGAACAGTGCTCCGTGTGATGTTCAAGGATTTGGAAATCTTTTTGTAGCCTAAGCCTGCTTTAAATTTCTCAATAACTTTATCCCTGACCTGTCTGGTGTGTTTTTTGGACTTCATGGTGTTGTTACTCCCAAGATTCTCTAAGACAACCTCTGGGGCCGTCACAGAGCAGCTGTATTTGTACTGACATTAGATTACACACAGGTGCACTCTATTTAGTCATTAGCACTCATCAGGCAATGTCTATGGGCAACTGACTGCACTCAGACCAAAGGGGGCTAAATAATTATGCACACCCCACTTTGCAGTTATTGATTTGTAAAAAATGTTTGGAATCATGTATGATTTTCGTTCCACTTCTCATGTGTACACCACTTTGTGTTGGTCTTTCACGTGAAATTCCAATAAAATTGATTCATGTTTGTGGCAGTAATGTGACAAAATGTGGAAAACTTCAAGGGGGCCGAATACTTTTGCAAGCCACTGTATTGAATATGAAGTTGAAGTTGCATCAGTCAAGTGCAATTGCTAATGATTTGATTAGGCCAACTAATTACATCATATCAGAAAACTTCGCAATTCATTCATTGTCTTTATTTGATTGCAGATGGTGACATTATTACATTCAAAACGTATTGTTTCGCACAGAACTTACACGTATTCGCTTTTCAAAACAAGAAAAACATTTTCAGACCAGAAGAGAGACTTAATAGGGAGAAGTTTTCCTCACCAGTTTTTAACTCTCTGTACATTAAATCACGGCGTTAAGAAGATAAAGCGTGTGCATAGAGTCTCAATCTGTTGATGGATATGTGACGACTAGAAATGATGAGATGAGATGCAAATAATTTGTCTTGTTCAAATGTTATGTAAATGTTATGAATTTGACAGAAAGTTATACTAATTTTAAGCTAGCTGCATATAATTTACATGAAATTTGAATACAAGTATAAATTATGTACACCTCATTGATCATCCCTCGTGATGACTTCATAAGCAAGATTACAGCATCTGTCATCTTCAAGAGTCATACGGCTTGGTACTGGTCAGGCACCAACCCGTAATGGTAACCATGTGCAAATCCTTTCAGGCCATCCACCATCCAACCTGAATGCTAGATAAGAGGTTTAAAAGGCTTAGAGGTGGTCTATGTATCTATGTATTTACTTTTTAGAATAAAAAATACATGATACTTATTTGAACTTGCAGGGATTTTTTTCATATATAAAGATTTTCTCTGACCTTTTACAACCCCAACAAAATAAATAGAATCATTACCCTTGGAAGAGAAGATGAGGAGTCAGTTGTATTATTTGGTAGTAAAAAAAAACAAAAACAAGAACAAAAAAAGCACAGATGTGATGCTAAACCATTGAACGATAAATAAAGCATAACACCACCAACTTTGCAGCAGACAACATATTACGGACTACAGTCAGTATTCATGACGCAAAACAGGTTTTTTTTCTAATAGGTGAATATTCGGGCTTTGTAAAAACTCAAAAATTAAATGACATTGCTGCAAGTAGTGGCACACCATTCTGTGTTGTGGGAAAAATGGAGTCAAGTTGCCCCCCCCCCCCCCCCCCCGAAAGAAAAAAAAAACACAGAACGGGCAAAACAAACAAACAAACAAACAAAAAAATAGCATGAACTAACTCTCCTCCAACTCCTCTGGCTTGTATGACTTTTGTACTTTGAGGTATGGACTTCACTAATGATGACAAACAATATACTTTATCATCAATCATATTCTAATATTCTTATACAGCACTTGACGGTACTTCAGCTTTTGCAGAATAGAGCTTTGTCACCATTTTTTTCCAATCTCCACCATACATTTTTAAAGAGACTCTGTAACATTAAAAAGATCCCCTGGGGGGTACTCACCTCGGGTGGGGGAAGCCTCCGGATCCTAATGAGGCTTCCCACGCCGTCCTCTGTCCCACGGGGGTCTCGCCGCAGCCCTCCGAACAGCCGGCGACTGTGCCGACTGTCAGTTCAATATTTACCTTTGCTGGATCCAGCGGGGGCGCTGTGGCGGCTTTCCGTTCCGAACTACACGGAAATACCCGATCTCATTCGGGTCCGCTCTACTGCGCAGGCGCAAGACACTTGCGCCTGCGCAGTAGAGCGGACCCGACGGCGAACGGGTATTTCCGTGTAGTTTGGAGCCAACAGCCGTCAGAGCGCCTGCGCAGGAGCCAGGAAGGTAAATATTGACGTCACCGCTGCACGGACTCCACGGAGGGCTGCAGCGAGACCCCTGACGGATGGAGGACAGTGTGGGAAGCCTCATTAGGATCCGGAGGCTTCCCCCACCCGAGGTGAGTACCCCCCAGGGGATCTTTTCATGTTACAGTTCCTCTTTAATTTGATTGAAAAGCAGAATGTTTAGAATGTTTGGATAAAACAGATGTCTCGTGTCTGCTTTCTCTTTATGGATCAGGAATCCCTGATGATGCCAGAGATTGAAACTAGTTGCGTAGGAGATGATTGGCACCTTTACCTCTACCCCAGTCAGGATTTTTACATAGAACATGATCTTATTCCAAGGTACCCAAGTCTTTTGGCCCCGTATCTGAGTTTTCTCCTTTTTATTGCTTTTGTACTGCATTATTTTTGATTACGTAGTTTACACTTCGGCAATTTTTATTTATGTTATTTTATGCATCCCTGATTGATTGGGTTGCCAGACCTTAGAGTGGATCATCCCCTGGGGGGTATATGATCCCTGGAGACAGTGGTGTAACTATAAGTCACCGGGCCCCCCTGTAAGGATTTGGATGCCCCCCGGGTGCCCGCTCAGGTCCGTTTTGAGGGGCAGGAGGGGTCACAGCATGGAGGGAGAGCATTGGACATCGGCAGGGAGGAGGGACAGTCCCCCCCTCACCTTGGGCTCTCCTCTCAGCGCTCACCCTCCAGCATCTACCACTGGCAGCAGTGGCAGCAGCAACACATACCTCCATCCACCGCCGGAGGTTCCAATCTCTAAGTGCTTCACGCTACTTCCTGTTTAGACAGGAAGTTGCGTGAAGCACTTAGAGATTGGAGAGCTCCACAGTGGATAGAGGTATGTGTTGCTGCTGCCGCTGCTGCCAGTGGTAGATGCTGGAGGGGGGGTGCTGAGAGGAGAGCCCGAGGTGAGGAGGGGGGGAATGTCCTCCCTCCCTGCCGATGTCCAATGCACTCCCTCCATGCTGCGACCCCTCCTGCCCCCCAAAAAACGGTCTTAAGCGCCCCCGCATGTGCAGGGGCTACATCCCCTATTGTTACGCCCCTGCCTGGAGACAGAGCAGACACAAGACATCTACTAAAACTTTTCATTTTAATGCTTGCCTTCTTATTGATTTTTGTTTTTAGGGAAAATTGTATTTAAAATATTTTGGAATTTATTTACTGAAGAAGCTATGTCAATGGCTTCATCATTAAAAAAAAAAAATCTATAATAAAACTTATAATGATTTAAAATCTTTGTTCTTTTTTAAATTAAAGAGCCTATACAGCAGTATTTGAAGACTCATTGAAAGCTGTTTCTACATTAGCCCCAGGGTATATCTTTTCTTTAAACCTTTTCTTAACCACTTTATTATCATCAGTAGAAACTGGCCTTTTTTGCCTTTAGTGTTGTGACACTTTCTCACATTCCCAAAGCTGTTACATAATTAAACCAACATACACAACCTAAGGGCCCTTTTCCACTAGGGCGTTTGCGACTGCTTAATCGCAAAACCGCAAACCGCTAGTGATTTTAAAATCGCTACGGTTTGCTTTTTAACATAGGAATCGCGGTAGGTAATTTCCACTCCCACGATTCGTTTTTTACTTGATTGCGATCGCGCCGCGGAGCGACTTTTGCCGCGATTTTGCTATGCAGTGCATAGCATAGCAAAATCGCGGCCGCAAACGTCGGGAAATCGCCGGTAAATTTTTAGCTTTTTCGATTCAGCAATCGCTAGCGTTCAGCGTGAACGCTAGCGACTGCTAGTGGAAAAGGGCCCTTAGTGTAATTTTTTTAAGGATAGTTAGGGCTTTCATTTGTTACAAACTGTTTAATTCAATACATAAAAAAGAAATAGAAAATTATGTGAAAATACTATTTTTTTTTTTTTAATATATAAACGGGTTTCATTAAGTTTGTGTATAATGAGCCTTAACATGTACTGCGATCATTATAGCAACTATTATTATGTATTAAACCCTACTGACTTTCCCACAGTGCTTTACAGAGTCTATAGTCTATTCACTAACTGTCCCTCAGAGGTGGCCAAAATCTAATCCCTACCACAGTCACAGTTTAATGTCCCTACCATTGTCTAAGGCCAATTTTAGAGTGAACCAATAAATTAATAAGTATCATTTTGGGATTTTATTTATTAATATTATTAATGTTATAACTGCTATTGTTAAAATATTGCAATACTTCAAGAAGAACTGTAGTGAAAATAACATAATGAATACAATTGCTTATTGTTTACAATATGAATTTAGAGATTATTTAGTCAGTGTTTGCCCATTGTAAAATATTTCCTCTCCCTGATTTACATTCTGAAATGTATCATTGGTGGTGACATCTTTAGTTCTGCCAGGTGATCTGTACAGAATGTTCATTACTAAGAGTTCTATGCACAGAGGAAGATATTGCTTGCATGTCAGTTGAAAAAAAAAGCCATTATTTCCCACAATGCAGCGAGGTTCACAGACAGCAAACTGTCAGGACCGAGAGTCTCAGGTGGGTGGGTGTTAGTGGTGGCTGGAACCAAACAGCTGGCAACTATTACATCCTCCTTAAAGTGAACCTCCAGACTAAAAATCTACTCAGCAACAGGCTTGGTGTTTCTTTAACAGTTTCACAGCATCAGAACTTTGTTTTTCTTACCCAAGCCTCATTTTAGCTGCACAGAAGCAAAGCTCAACCAACATTGAAATCTGCCTGGGTATTTTTCCCCTGATGCTGTACAAAGCATGATGGGATTTCTGATGTTGTTGTTCTCCTTCTGCTGTTTTGAATGTTGAATTTGAGATTTGAAGCCTAGAGCCCGCACCTGGGAGGGATGATTAGGACACAGGACAGTTGGAAGTCTCATGCTCCCTGTCACCTCCTTTCAACCAAAAAGATGGCTGCCCTCATGAAATCACAAACATTTGCCTGTTCTTTCAATAACAGGGTGGGTGAGGATCGTTTCCACTGGCTACCGCGCGCGGCTGCGAGACACGCGCGGTGGCACTTCTCCCAGAAGCTGTGCCATTCACGGCTATGGGATTCACAGCCTCCCACACGGAAACCGATGGCAATGTCGGACGAATCGCTAAGGTAAGCGATTCGGCCGGCGGTGCCATAGTTTCCTATGGTAGAGTTTCCCCGCGCGGTTCGCCTGCAGGGAAACTCTCCGAATTCGGCCCGATTTCCGCAGTAGTAGAAACGGGCCCTAAGAGATTTTATTACCTATCTATTTTAATTAACATAACTAATGTAACTTAATGACAGTATGTTTTTTTTAGGCTGAAGTTCCCCTTTAAGAAAAATGGAACACTGATTATTATTTCTTTTTTTTTTTACACTTTTGAAACACTGCATATGTGAGGATGTTGTATGTATTGTATTACACTGCAAAGAGTGTCTCCATTGGCTATTGCAATGAATAGATTAATGCATGGTTGGGTAACCATCTGCATCCTGTGATGTATAGGGAAATGTGCATGTGCCTCTTCCGCTTTCCTATTCAATTCAGTTGAGCAGCATGCAGGTGCAGTGGTAGCTGGCATAGCTCCAGACATAAAGAATAATCAGAAATCTCACACTTTCTGTATACTGCTCACCTGCTACGTACATAAGCATTATAGCATTAAAGCAAGGAGTCACCATCTGTTAGCTCATGACTATGCAAAGCGGTAACAGTAAATTCGGGCGCCTGAGGCAAGTGGACAAATCGGGCGCCGCCATTCACTCCCATAATAAATATCGTTTAATGGGCGCCCGACAGGAACAAAAGGGCGCCGGAGAAAAATAACGTTTTATAAGCGGCGCCCGGAGACTTTTACTGTTTTATAACTGCTTCTCATGATTACACATTATTTTATGATTTATAATTTTTTAAACATTATTTTTAAACGAAAAACAGTACAATCTTTTTTAAAACATTATTTTTAAACGAAAAACAGCACAATATTTTTTCACACGTTATTAATGCTTATCACAGGGGGGTCTTAGTTTTAGGCACCACCAGGGGGGTCTTAGGTTTAGGCACCAACAGGGGGGTCTTAGGTTTAGGCACCACCAGGGGGGTCTTAGGTTTAGGCATCAACAGGGGGGTCTTAGGTTTAGGCACCAACAGGGGAGTCTTAGGTTTAGGCACCACCAGGGGGGTCTTAGGTTTAGGCACCAACACGGGGGTCTAGGGGTTAGGGGTAGGTACAGGGAGGGTTACTTACTATTTTATTTTAAACGTAATTATACGTTTCACTTTTTAAACGCAAGATTAACGTTTTCACAATTGCCAATTTCATGCACATTATTTAATGATTTATAACTTTATAAAACATTATTTTTAAACGAAATATAGTACATTATATTTTTAAACGTTATTCATGTTTATCGTTTAAAACCCAGCGCCCTTTTTTCCCAGCGCCCCTTTTTAACGTACGCATGCAAAGCAATGGGTTATGCGTAATTGCTGCAAGCAGCTGCAGCTACATAGCCAACAATTTGCACACCTCTCAGCAACCTTGATTTTGATCTAACATAACCCTGATAATTGTAAAACATCCAAGCAACTTAATAGCAGGTAAACAGATAGTAGCAGTTGAAGTTCATAGTAGGTGGCACACCACAGGCTGGAACTGTAGTTCTGTGTATTAGCACAGTCGGCACACACTACATGTTTCGGGCATCGCCCTTCATCACCTGAAAGTTGTAGTGTGTGCCAACTATTCTAATAAACAAAACAAGTTCTAGCCAGTGGTGTGCCACCTACTATGAATTTGATGTCACACAGTGTGGTGCAGGAGTGGTGGATCTGCTTGAAGGAGGGCAGCGGCATTAAGCTCTCTCGTGAGGGGTAGAGGAAACAGGAGCTCACAACCAGTGGTGTAGGGATAGGGTATGCAGAGGTTGCAACTGCACCAGGTTTTAGTGCGCCGCATCAATTGTTATGTATAGATTGCTTTGGGGGCCCAATGTAAAACCTGCACCGGTGCCCATAGCTCCTTAGCTATGCCACTGCAACGGATTGGGTGGTATTTAATTATTTGCCTGGCATTAGGGCTACAATTCCACATTTTTATTATTACCTGTAATATATACATATACTATATATATATATATATATATCTTGATTTTAGTGATATCCTGCACTAGCATGCCTTTTATAGCTGACCTAAACACACAATAATAAATAATTTTGAGCCGAGGCTATGTTTTGTATTTTCAGTTCCGTAAACCTGCTGACCGAGTGCTGCATAGGTCTTTTTGCAGATGGGTCACACACAATTACTGCTGTGGAAGAGTCTGTTTCTTGCAGAGGTAGAAGAGCCGGACTAGTAAAATTTGGCTGATTTACTGTCAAGAGTAATCTTTCTCCAAGATCAGCAAAAGCATTCTGTGAGGGGAATTCTCACTGACTGTTTTACGTTTATAATCCACTGAGATTTGCTTAGAATGTTGAGATTACCGAATGCATTGTAAGGGATTTCTTTTTTTTTTAAATCTGATCAGCATTAAAAAAAATGAGACTTAACTCGAAGAGCAACATTAACTGCTGGAATAGCATTAAAATCAGTGTGCAGGCACATATTAAGATGTGGCTCTACTATTGACGATCAGAATGCTTGGTGAGTGACCTGGAAGTAAGGTAAAAAAGTGTAGTATGATTAGCAGCAGTAAACTCCGCGGTTTTATCTATGCCAATCTTTGGTTTGTGGGTAAGAGGGATGAGTACCAATGTGGGATAGGCAGTGGGGCACTATGCATGTGCAGGGTACCCAAGGCAAAGTGGGACCAGTGCTTTATTCAAACCCAATGCAAGGAGCTGATGATTGAGAAAAGAATATGGTGACGGTGGTGAAAAGTCCAGCATTTGTAGGTAATATTGCTATTAATCCTTTGCACAAAAAACACACATACCCAATGAGGCAAGAAATATAAATAAGTATTGGTTCTAAACAAACCTGTATTAATTTGAATAATCTAATCAGCCTGGTCACAGTTCTTCATTCTGACCTCTCCAAGCCAACACTAAACCCACACAATGAATCGCATGGTAAGACGGCCTCTAGTGCTTCATACTACATTCAGGGCACACAATGATGTTTAGTAATGGGAGCTCACATGACACACATCTGTAGCAATTAGGGGGCAATCAATTTTCTGACTCATGCTATGTATGCAATACAAACAGAAGTCTATCAGAGCATCTGATTCTCAGGGTTGTGTAGTTGTAGTAGCCTAGATATGATCTTGTCTTGTATTTAAAGAGAAACCATAACCAAGATTTTAACTTCATCCCAATCAGTAGCTGATACGCCCTTTCCCATGAGAAATCTTTTCCTTTTTTCACAAACTGATCGTCAGGGGGCGCTGTATGGCTGATATTGTGGTGAAACCCCTCCCACAGTGTGATGTCAGGACCATGGTTATGACATCACACTGTGGGAGCCTTGTTGCATTGCAACTGCCAAAAAAGAAAGCAGCATCTCCTCCCACTGACATCACCTGCCAGTAGTAAAAATGTCACCATGTGATAAATGTCAGAATGTAAATCAGGGAGAGGAAAGATTTTACAATGGGCAAACACTGACTAAATCATTTATACATAATTATTGTAAAAATGAAACACTTTTTTATTTCATTATGTTCACCGGAGTTGCTCTTTAAAGCCTTCAACCCCCTTATCAACAGCTCAGGAAGATTCAAAACTTGTTGTATGAGAGCCTAATGCAAACGTGTCAAACATCTTCCATTGTGATGAGCAACCTTTTCTCATTGAATGCAAACGTCTACTACCTCATGGATGGAATTAAATGAAGGTTGCCAGGTACCTGATCCGGAGTACCTTTGTGGAATGTTTGTTTCCTGAGAGTTCTGAAGCCAGTAGGGTCATTTTCATCCTATTCCTTGCTCAGTGAAATTTTGCAGAGGGAGATCATTTCTTTGCTAATTACCACTTTTTACGTTTTTGTAGTGCTTTCCCCTACTCTATTCAGTGGAATTAGTTTCATGTAACTGACAGTGCGCGGCTGTGTGAGGAGGTGAGTGGAAATGATCAAGTGTTTGAGGAAAACTCATGGCTAAACAGCAGCGCTAATCCAGGGGGCTTCCTAACATTCATGTTTAAATAGATCCTGCTATTAAGCAACCCCCCCCCCCCCCTCTTCATCTGCTACTCCTCTTTGCCAGGCTCCTCATCGGCTGTCAGTTAACCAGAGGATTCCCTTCAAACTTTTATCTTTAACCTACAAAGCTCTCTACAGTATTTTTCCCCTTTACATCTCCTCAGTAGTCTCTAAATACCATTTCAACTGCAACTTCTGCTCTGTAGTACTGTACATGACTTTCTGCTTTCCTCCCCTAGAAACACCTCCTCCCATACACATATGCAGGATGGACCCTTCCACTTCTTTGGAATTCCCTTCCAAAAGATAGCTGTGTGTAAGGGGAATTCTCATCCTAGGTTAGATTGCTTGCTAGTATTAAAATATGCATTTTAAAGGATACATCTGGTAATTAAAAAAAACAAACCAAAAAACCCCCCAGATTTTCTTACCTGGGGCTTTCTCCAGCCCCTGGAAACCTATAAGTCTCTCGCCACAGCTCCACTCTCAGGCAGTCTCCCGGGGTCCCCTCAGTAGCCTCTGCGCATGCGCCAGCATGTTGTTCGACCACTCACCGTCAAGTAGTTTGCTCCCAGCTGAGCACGAAGACTCAGTACTTGATGGTGAGAGGTGCAACAACATGCTTGTGCATGCCCAGAAGCTATGGAGGGGAGGATGACCCCGAGAGACTGCCTGAGAGAGGAGCTGTTGCAAGAGAGACACAGGCTTCCAGGGGCTGGAGGAAGCCCCAGGTAAGTACATCTGATTTTTCTGAATGACCTACCAGACGTATCCTTTAAAATGCACATTTTAAGACTAGCAAGCAATCTAACTTAGGATGATACACGGGGTTGGTTGCACAGGATGAGGTACAAACACCAGTATCAGACTCTCCTAAATTAATCATAAATTATTGTGTCCAATGTTTGTACAAGGTTTTAGTTAGAGTCTATCAAAAAATGTAGAAGTTACTTACTGGTGTTAACAGAGCCTTAAAAGAAACAGAGAAGGATTGATGAATCATATTTCTGTTATCCTTGCTTATCTAATAACGTGTACGAATTACATGTAGAATTAGCAGTGCATGCTACCGACACTGGATTCATGAAAATTGATTATTATGTTTTATTGCTATGCATTTATATACTGTAGCTCTTTCATTTTCCTATACTTTACAGAGTACATTGTTCTTGTTACTAGCATTCCCTTAATGGGCCTCAGCATCCAATTTCCCTATGATAGTTTAGGGCCAATTTTGGGAAGCCAGTTAACTCATCAGTATGTTGTTTGGAATGCTGTATGAAGCCAGAATATTAGAGACTACGTGTCAAACTCTAGCCCATGGGCCAGATTTGGCCCACAGAGGCATCAGATTTGGCCCTTAGTGGTTTCCCCACTTTAAATTATGTTTGGCCCACTCTAGACCACTAGAAAAGCTATATTAAAGGTAGCACTATAGATCACCAGAGAACCTTTATGGAGAGGGAGGGGGAAAGCACCAGACAACAGGGAACTGTATAGGTGATGGGGGGGAGGTGTCACTACACAATAGGGAATTGTATAGGGGAGGGTGAAGGGCCACTAGACACAAGGGAACTGTATAGGGACGGGAGGCACTAGACACCAGTGTTCAATTTCAGACCACTTTGTTACTGAATTTGACAGCCCTGGTTTACAGGAAAGGCATGTGAACACGGGAAACAAACTACACACGCAGAGTGACCTGATTGACTCCCTATAGATAGATAAAGCAGATTTCCACTTAAAATGACTCAGACTTAAAATATATACCCTATCATTGCCTATTCTGATGAAAAACTCATGTCTATGTGACTGCTGGTTGTACTTCCTGCACCACCAGGTTAAGTATGGTACCCTGGCAGTATGGGACATGTCTCCTCCCAACAGACACTGCAAAGCATGTATCATAAAGCATAGATGCAGGGCTCCACCTCTCAGCACCGAACACTGGAAGGATGAGGAGATATCAATTAGGGCTTATTCACGCTATGAGCGTTTGCGTACTTTTTAAAGCGCTGACGATTTTAGAAATTGCCCTAAAAGCGCTTGTGCAATGATTCCCTATGAGAGTGTTCACATATGAGCGGTTCGATTGCGATCCGCTTTCAAAAGTGCTGTCTGTGCCATTTTCTGAGCGCTTTGGCTCAATGGAAGGTATAGGGAAGTCGCAAAGCGCTTGAAAAAGGGATTTCCCGAGCGCTTCATGAATAAATACATTGTATTTATTTATTTTCGGATGAAAGAGTTCACCTCCCGACTGATGTCAGGAAGTAAAAAAAAGAATCGCTTAAAAAGCGCAGGGAAAAGCAATTAAAAAAATCTCAATAAATCGCTCAGTGCTTGTAATAGCGCTGGTGATTTATAATGTATATATAGCCTCAGATATTTAAAAAAAAACAAAAAACATTTCTGATGTCTAAACTGCAATAATGTGATGGGAGGGAGGGTTAATTTGTGGACCACCTGTAGAAGTAAACACATTTCTCCATTACTTACCACCTGCTGATTCACTATGACTTCTCCTTCCTTAGCCCAGTGGTCCCATTTTTGCATTGGCAACCATCCCATTACAGACATGTAATTTCCAAAATGGTGCTGATTCCAGCAGGACTTGTGGGTCAGCACTCCGTCTTGAACACAATGCCAGGGCTTGCAATCTGAGCTGAGATGTGCAGGAGGACTATTACATGCACGGGAGTGTGTACATCAAGGTGTTAGACAAAGGGGTGTGTAAGAGGCTGCCAATGAGCAGAATTGGAAGGGGTTACCAATGTAAAAGTGTTTGACTTTCAGGGATAGTAAAACTCTTCAAGATGGTATTATGGAGACTTGGAGGAGCAGAACGGTGACACACAAATATACAGAGATATGTATTTGTCTTACCAACATACCTCTGTGTTTATTTTGATAACTTAGATCTGGGTCAGGTATCCTTTAATATTATTGTTTTGTATGGTACCATTATCTTTTCTGCAGCAGAATCAGGGAACCTGAGAAAGGGCAGGAGCTGGAAACAGCATCTGTTGTGGCCCTACAGTTCTTCTTATGCAATTTTTTACAATAAACATAAGATATTTTGTATCTTGCTGTATTTTGCTTATCTATCTGAAAGTGCAGGTGATACACAGAAAGTGAGCCCTGCGCACTTTACCCCATTGTGGGGTGGCCAGGAGAGTGCGTTTTCATTGGTGTTATTGAACATGCAGTCATTAGAACAATAGTAAGAGAGTAGACAGAGTTTATTTCTATGGACCTTGCCTCTGCTCTGCATCATGCTGTGTATATTTGCCAGATGTCGCCCTCTAATTGTTCTCTAATTGCAACGGCATGAAGACCTCAGTTTACATTGCTGCATACAAGAACCAGCCCTGCTTATTGATAAATTAAGCGAAATCCAAGTTATATTCAGCCCTATAAGAGGAAAACTAGGCAAAATGAAACCAACACTAATCTTGTATGTGTGTATGATTGGCAAAGTTCATATAAGTCCCAGCCACAGTTCCACAACAACTTCAGTCGTTCCACTATTAAGGTCACGATGTCCACCGATTCCAATACAAATCCTCAGATCTAGGTAACACTGGACAGGACAGCCTCCACCACACCCTAGTGAGAGCACTCACCGTGTAGTAAGACCCTCTGATAGGTCTATTGGCGCCTTGGGACCGTTTGCTGGTCGTCCCCCACCACCTCCGCTATATTACAGATCCTCTCCTCCTTGCTCAATTCTTCTTAGTCAGACATACCTCAATAAAAATGCTTAAAATAGTGTAATACTGTCGCTTTATTTAAAATTATAAAAATGAATTGCACTTACAATTTTCGATTAAAAACAGAGCGTAGAGTTTGCCACGGGCTCTCCCCCGTTAGGTGGCCGGCTGGCATAGATGTCACCAGAAGCTAGGGAAAGCTGACCGCCGCGCGCTCGGTCATCCACTCACTCCCGCAGCCCCGGATCACGCCGTCAACCTCGTGCGTACTGTGGTCTCTTCCGCGTCCTGGCTCCGCATTGTTGCAATGTGTGCTCATTGATGCCGCCGCTACATTGCACAGATCGGAAAGCCGGTCAGGTTACCAAGGAAACGGACAACAATAGGTGTCCGTTTCATTGCCAGCTCAGGAACAGGGGGTCCTTGGCGGCAGGGCTGGCGTATATCTTCCACACGCAGCCGCATACAACAATATCTTACGCTGAACGGACTAGAGGCAGCGTTCTTCAGTTTACGGCGGCTGCTGTGCGCACAATAACTGCTCATTCGTGCAGTTACAAAGTTGGGAAATAAGAAAAGAGATGGGCAGAGGGGTGTAAAATAACGACAGCACACCAACCACTAACAGAGGCATCCCTATTACAGAATGGTTTAGGCTGCATTGGCGTCGGGAAGATAAAAGTACTGACGTGACTGCATGCCTCTATATGTTTATTACTAGTAAACAAATACATTGCAAAAAGACTGATTCATGTGAAATATCTTCCTAAAACAACTCATATTTACACTAAAGGGTCTAAAAAAGAAGATTTTAGCAATAGTGCCCCTTTAAGCTTGTATGCTTTGTATCAATTTGCAAAAGTAATGTTTCATTGCTATGCTGAAAGTATTGCTATTTCAAAAAGGCATCACAGATGAAAAGCTACTTTGATCAATATTACTACATAAAAAAGTAGCTGCAAAACAGCTAAACGTAGTTATGACCCTGCTGTAACTGTATTTTACCAATGAAAATGTTTTATTTGATTATCTGTTCCAAGAGCCGCTTTCTTAAGGCTGTTCTCATATTCCTGACATATTGGGTAAATTTCAAAGAGTTGGCACCACTATCCAACATCTGTACCATGTCACACATGAATGCTCGATCAAGCAACAGCAGCAGGGGATGGCTGCTCAGTCTCTGATAAAATATGTATATTATGTTAAATGTCATCTGCAGTCCTCAATGTGCATTTATGGTTGCTGACAGTATGTCATTGTCCAGTGCTTACCTGCTCCATCAGTGATAACCTGGTATACTTATCATGCATGTAAAACGTTGAATTAAACTGGCATATGAGCATACATGCTTAGTTTGGTTTAGTAAGCAAGTTAACATTTATGCAGAGAAGACAGAGTACAGAAGCATAGGTGTGTCTGCTAAACAGAGCAAAACAAGAAAAAGAGCGAGAGAACAGTAGCAATTGCCTTCCCTCCCCCCAAAAAAAAATAAAATACAAATACAAATACAA